>NC_089744.1:14860000-14895000 GCF_040412425.1 Macrobrachium rosenbergii
CTGATCTTTCTGAAACTTATTATTCACCATAACTCGATAACTCGTGACTTCTAAGTTTGTTTTTCATTGAATACTTTTAATTGCAGTGATAGTTAGATACATTTTTATCCTTTGCTTTCCTATTCCATGACGTCTCCTAAATAATTAATGCATCTGCGAATATTTCTCTTTCACGGAAACAATAGGTTTACAGTTTTTTCTAAAGCAAGCCAAGTGGAAAAGAGGGTTTTAATGTTTCAGGTGCTCTGTAGTAATATTGATTCTTTGATAGAAATTCATTTCTCGCTATAATGTGGTTCGGATTCCACAATAAGCTGTAGGTCCCGTTGCTAAGTAATCAGTTGGTTCTTAGCCACGTAAAATAAGTCTAATCCTTCGGGCCAGCTCTAGGAGAGCTGTTAATCAGCTCAGTGGTCTGGTAAAACTAAGGTATACTTAACTTCTATTTTAGAAGTAAAATCTACAAAAAACTGTCCTTGTTAAAGAGTAAAATTTTAAGCAGGACAGACATTACTAGTACCCTAACGATATCAGTAGCAATTTCAAGAACACTGACGGCCGAATTTAAACTGAGATTACAAGCAGCAGGTAGATTCGCTTTTCTGATAGAAAGAATAGTCTTAAAAACTATCCGTCACGATACCATTTCTTGAAGCAAATACGGTAAAAACTGGTTTATTTCAAGGAATATGTTAATGAATGTGGTCAGTATGAGAATGGAATGTAAGGTTCCAAATACGATATTTTAACACGAAGATGAGTTTTGGTACCAGCTTCTATCAGATGTACAAGATAAGTTGACCATGAAAGCCATATCTTAAAAGGAGAGGAAAATATCGTACGGAGGTAGTTTCGCATATGCTAGCGAACTTCGCAGAGAGGCTCCTGGCACACTTGCGTTTCCAGGAATAAGCCAAAATCAAATTGTTAAACATCATTCATCTCCCGATACTGAAATATGATCTTAGATATGCATATCGAGAATCTCTTGGAAATACGCTGATGCTCACAGCATGAATTTTTCATGCCTCATTTCCAAGTGTTGAGGCATGGAACTCAAAATTTGGACATATTCATATCGGCTGAGAATGTCTGTCAGAAGCAAGTCTCGAAATGGGAATCGGGGTGAGCGTGGTCTTACTTGCGCCTTTTGTTTTTCTAATGTTTTTGTTTACAATTTATAGCCACACGAAATATAAAATGTTTGATTTATAAAAGACATTATACACAAGCACAAAAACACACACATACACACACACACACACACACATATATATATATATATATATATATATATATATATATATATATATATATATATATATATATATATATATATATATATATATATATATATATATATATATATATATATATATATACAGTATATATATATATGTATAATATATATATATATATATATATATATATATATATATATATATATATATATATATATATATATATATATATATATATATATGCATGTATATCATAAATCAGAGGGGATAGAGGTAAAATGCTATAACCTTTCTGTTCTTAACAAGCCTTTTGAAGCAAAGTTGCTAACTCCATGCCTTCTCAGCATTGGATGCAATCACAAGTCGTCTAAATATTGCGTGCATGATTCGCGGATTAGGACAACATATATGTGGTCAGTGGTATGGCAATGTATTCTGGAAGGGAAAAAGTCACTGATAATCGAAGAATCATCAGATGCACCCACAAGAGAAAATGGTGACAATTTGAGTATTTGGTTTTATGATAGACCATATAGGCCGCTACTTTGTTGAAACAAAACATGACATCAGAAGGTAGTTGAAACTAGAGATTATGGGTTGAAAATAGGGTCATAAATGTTGCTATAATTAGAAAACTTAATAAGAATGGAGTGACAATAACAAATGGGGAACAAATGGAAGAATTATGGCAAGAATACAAAAGTTAAAGATAAGGTCACTGGACCAGCAATGAGAGATTGTTGGTACAGACATTTATGAAGAAGTAATTAAAGGAATATATAGAGGGATTAGAGAATGAATATTTATTGATTCTTAAGAAGCTACGTATGTAAGTGCCTAATGGTTTGTGATCATTTAGGACTGTTTTTCAAGTCAGCAGTTCTATTTCAACAAAAATTTTTAGCAGTGTTTCTCCATATCTTTGAAAAAAGGTTGCTGGTTTTAAACATAAATACTATTTTGGATGATTTGCTTTAAGTGCCTTTTTCTTAACGTAATTTTCGACGTCACAGACCAGTTTAAGGACCAACTTGTTAGCCTTCCTTGTTTTAGTGAGCGTTATATATGAGTACCTTGTGGTTTTTCTCAAATACTCGTACTTTAACTGACTGATGAAACTTGCCGTGATGATACCTTAGTAGAGGGAGATTTTTATTATGAAATACCTATCTTTACCTCGGCCTATTTTAAGAACGTCACGGGTCAGCTTAAAGACCCATTTTTTAATCTGGGAAATTTCATCTTATTATAACACTTAGTAGTTAAGCACCTCGGGGATTAGTAAGGGTCTCCCCTTAGCTTACGTCACAGGTTCGTATAAAGGGTGAGGATTATTTTCCAACGATGTTCTAACGCTGACTTAAATTTCCCATTTCTTCAGAATCTTTATCATAACATGTAGTAATGTATTTCTGGGGAAGGACTGGTAACTCATAGAGAGCTGTTATTACGAGTACTGTATTTGCTAGAGAACCCAAATGGCCTTTTATTGTTTTTTTTTTTTTAAGAAACAATCATTTATTATTATCTATCACTTCAAAATTATTAAGTAAGCTTTATGTTGCAGTGATTTTAGTTAAGTATATTTGCACAAATTCAGGTTGATATCGTCTGCTTGGTTTTGTCTGCCAAATTATTTGAAATCTATTTAATAATATTTGAAGGAAGTAGACCCTCTTTTAAAAAGGTTCTGTTCAAAAGTATGGCAGCATCAGATGAACTGTTTCATACAAAGCCTTTTCAATTCCTCTTATTACTCTCTTTTCTTCATTGCTAATAACTGCTAAAGGTTGGTAGAAGTTCATATTTTGGACAAGGGGAAGAAAGGAATTTTGGATTCTGTCACGATTTTTTAGTTTTCTGTAAAAGAAACTATTGAGATGGCTTTGTCTGTCCGTCCACATTTTTTCTGTCCGCTCTCAGATCTTAAAAACTGCTGAGGCTAGAGGGCTGCAAATTGGTATGTTGACCAACCACCCTCCAATCATCAATCATACCAAATTGCAGCCCTCTAGCCTCAGTAGTTTTTATTTAATTTAAGGTTAAGGTTAGTCATGGATCGTGTGTCTGGCATCGCTAGAGGTGCCAGGCGCCGGCGCATCTTCACTTGAGTGAGCGCTGCCCGGTCGTGGATGAGAGTTTCATACTGCAGCACATCGAGTTTCATACAGCATTATACGCTGTACAGAAAACTCGATTGCACCGAAGAAACTTCGGCTCATTTTTTACTTGTTTTATTCGTATACACTCGGATGGAGGTTAAACACGGCAGGGTGCTTTCGTAGACACTCCGGTGGGAGGCATATGGTAACTGAAATCTCAAAGTCGTTATCAGGTGGTAGACTATCTTCGTAGGCGTTTCCCAAGGGCGTCAAAGTTTCAGCCGCCTCGTCAGCTATTTTTTGGACGGGATTGGTTGATTCTGAATAGAATGGGCTCATTGGTTCGGTATACAAATGGGCCTCGGTCGGTGATAAGCGTACCAAACGTAGTCGCAAAATGTATCCGTGTGACAAGATAAACGGTACCAGCAGGAACCTCATCCCGCCACCCAGAAGACATCACACTTTTATAAACACGTGTTTCACGCAAAATATAGAGGCCGAGAGTCCCCTTCGCAACATCATGTAGGGGAACACCTGCCCTACGAATCCGGAGAAAAAGACCAAACTAGTTATTAACTATAAACGCAAAAGAACCACTATCCTGATTACTGGGAAAGATGCCTTGTCCGAGGTGCCTCGGCGCTTACAACGGTATAATCACGATGATATTTTCGAAGAGGATATCTAGGCACGTCGCTGGACGTAACCTACGGTACCCTTCTTCTCCTCATAACCGTCAGGAGAACGGCAAGGCGCAGCCCTGGAATAACAGTTCAGCCGCCCGTTACTTCAGGCAACGCTCCAGGGACCTGGCACCATTCAGCGCCTACGTCGGTCAGCCAGACTCTTCAAGATTAGTCATTTCGCTCCCAGGCAATAGGGAGCCTCCCCACCCCGTACACACACACACACACACACACACACACACACACACACACATATATATATATATATATATATATATATATATATATATATATATATATATATATATATATATATATATATATATATATATATATATATATATATATATATATATATATATATATATATATATATATATAAATTATAAGCAATTTAATGAATTCCTCAGGTTTATTCTCACTGCAGTACTATGATGTGCAATTCCATTAATTTTCCTGTAGCGTATTCAAGTTAATTGAATTGAATTTTCACTACGAAAGAAAACGTGCACTTTCAACAATTCGGAAGAGATCGTATTTACTCGTAACAGCACAAAGGAATCCGCAGTGCTCTCGACATTACTTTCATACCAGATGATTGTGGATGTTATTCGAACTTTGGGGAGAAATCCATTTCCCTTCGCTGAAACAATACTGCAGGTCCCTTGGAAAGCGATCTGATATTCGGTTAAAAGGGAACACGTTTGCATTGCCTTGCTTTCAGGTCGTGGAGATTTGTATCACTCAAGCATCAGGGAGTCTGCCTTGGCAGTTTCTCACGGATTTCATCCATGACATGTTCTCCAGTGAGTTGAAACAGATATCATGGTCACCTCACTCTTTGAATGATTGATTATATATCAGCTTGCGTTGATATACACAAATAATTCAAGTTGCTGTATGATGGGGAAAGAAAATTGAGTACCATTTAATCAAACTAGTTTGAATTTTGTTCCATATTTTTCTTGTGATTCCTAACAAAACGCTAAATGAAAACAGAGTAGGGTTCGAAAGCTTTTAAAAATTTTACACGAGCCTTAATAAGTTACATTATTGTGGACCCTTTAGAACATAAAAAAAAAGAAAACTTAACGAGGCGGGAGGGAGAGTGGGGCTTTATTCTAAGTAAGGAGACAAACACCCCCTAAAAGTAAGTGTATTAGAATGAGTGAAAAGCCTCGAGATGATGCAATAGCTTAGTAACAGAGAACTTGAACGATCACTGAAGCGAGCAGAGGAAAGCATTGCTAATAATTACAGTGATGATGTGGAGCGGTTGCCTGAGAAAAGGAACGCTCTCAATAAAGTCATCATAATGCTTTTTGATGAACTACCTTGTTCGCATCACTACAGATCAATCCTTGCCATTGTTCTACCGCATTCCGAAAATTTGCAAAAAACACAGTAATATCCTTGCCATTTGCCACAATTTAGACAATCTCCACCTTATTTCTCCTGCCATTTATGTCACACTTTTTGACGTCTAGTTTGTACTTCAAAGGAAAATTTTTATGAATAATTTAGCAACTATCAAAAGGGAAGATCAGTCTTTTTAAGACCAGTAGTCTACATCTGTCGTCACTGTAGTTGACCAGTTACTTATTTCAAATGCCGTTAGCAGTATAGCCAGTTCTTAGTATTCAAATCTATAATAAAATCTTAATAGTCGTAGTTTTTCTAAATTGTAAAAAGCGTTTTCATTGTAAGTTGACTCCGGTAGAATATTTTATATAAGTTAAAATCACAAAATCTTCCAGTAATTTCAACACTTTGCTTACCTTTGAAATTATGCTGTCCTCCATTGTTGGAAGGAAACCTTCAAGATCTTTGATATAATTTCTTTTCAGTCAAAAAAAAAAAAAAAAAAAATCTGTCTTAATTATGAAGCTACAAAAAATAGTTTGAAGATTTCTTAGATAATAACAGAAACGAGGGGAAAAATGTCTAGACATTTTGAGCTATTCGACAGGGTATTCAAACTGCATAACATAAATTCCGTGGTTCTCTATGTCAAGATTATTTTGTTGAGAACGATTCTGCATTGTCGTTGGCGTCTTGTGATGTAACAGAGATTGGCGTTGGTAAGTGGTTATTCTTATTTACTGTACTTACAATTATGTGTGACACTGCTAATTGTTACCATGTCTTGTACCATAATTCATAAAATATTGTTCTGGTATTTATACCATCCTCTTTGGTGTCCAGTTTATTTGTACTTTAGAAAACTTCCATATACTTGATTTAGCTGAGATTAAAAGGGAAAACAATTGTTTAAAGAGCATTTTTCCTCACTGGCGTCGCTGAGGGTGATCGGTCGCTAATTTTGGGTTGACTTTTTACGCCTTATACAGTATAGCCTCTAGGTATTCAAATCTCAAATGAAATTTTAATATTTTTCAGTTAATTTACTTCTTCGTTATCATTATTTCCTCATTTAGATATTATCTTAACATCAAAGTCTATCATAAGAGACTATTATATTAATAAAAAAAAAAAACCGTAAATTTTTATAATCAACATCCTACTTTTGATTCCCTGGAAGTGGTTTGTTTATGAAACATCAGTCACCGTGATCACGACCAAGCGGTAGATATTTATGTTGATGAAAAATGGCCTTTTCTATTGTCTTATAAATAATAATGACATTTTTGGTTCCACTAATAAATGTACCACCGGGTAAATGGTTTTGTTAATATGATGTTTCCATTGAAACTAGCTTATTATTTAGTAAAATTTTAAAAAGAAGGGTTACAAAACCTCAATCGTCTTGGTGTGGGCGAACATAACAACAGCCAATGACAGTATAGATTTTCCCGCCGCGTCAACTCGTAGGGAGGCAGGTTTCGCGTCTTTATGATATGCTGTTTTGAAAGGCTCCCACAAAAATACTAGGTTTTGCCCCGTCATTCTTTTATAGGTATTCATAATATAATAATATTTTACTTATTTATTCATAAAGATGAATGTATTGTTTCATCTACTTGCTTTCAAATAGTATTATAGAGGAAAAAATGTATAAAGCATGTGTAATACACATATTCCATAACGTGGTTATTTACTTCAGGTTGGCGTTTGTAGCTTCGTTATTTCTTTAAGTCACGTGATTTCTGCCTTAGTTAATATGCACTGAAATAAAAATTCTTATGGATACATCAACGTCAGTTCATAAACAGTGAAACTTTTCAAACAGCTTATAACAAAAATGATGTTAAAATGTTCGGCGTGAAAATAGGTTAAGTGAACAGGTTGTCAAACAGATCAAAATATGTAAAATTCACGAAGAAACTGGAGATGATGAGTAATAATCAATACCAATACAGTAAAATTAAAAAGGTAACGTTCTGACGTGTAAATAAAGGATTGTATATTTATTTGATATGCTAAATGTCAAGACTTTTGGAATATGCTATAAACTTTATTAAAAGTCCTAATGATAATTTTTATACTTCTTCGTTACGTACTTTGGTTGCTTGGGATTAAGAAAAGCAGAATATGAAAAGATAAGAATCACAATAAAAGTACCTTAATTTTAATATTTGGTAAATTACCCAACGCATTAAAAAAATATGGTCTAAATGCGTCATCAGATACATAAATAACAAGGAAAACTTCACAGCAACGCTAGACAGCTTTTGACGAATGCATGATGTTTTGTACTATGACGATGACAGAAATAGATCTGAGCCTCCACTGTTGTATGCATTAGACGAAAAAATGTCTGTGCTTTCCGCACTGAATCGCCCTTCACAGACACTCTCAATTAAAAGGATTTGCAGCAAGAAGTTACATACACTCAACGAAATATATACTTGAAACGATTAAAGTCAATTTTTACCATAAACAGTTTCACTGTTAGGTAAATATGGCATTACATTCTAACACCGGAAGCAGTAAAAACTGAAATATTGTTCTTGGGTATATCTCAAGTGCGCAAAGTACAGACAGTTTTTCGTCTAATCATACGAAAGTGGAGGCTCAGATCTATTTCTGCCATCGCCATGGCACAAAACATCATGCACCCATCAAAAGCTCAGTCCAGTGTTGCTGCGAAGTTTTCCTTGTCGTTTCTGTACATATGTTTTTTTTTTTTTTTAATGCGTTGGGTAATTTACCAATGATCAAAATAACATATCAATAAGCATCATCAAGTTTAATTTTGTTAGGATGCAGCAAATAAAAATGATTACAACAGTGAGAGATATAATGATATTTCAATGATTTATTTTAATATCTGACAACAATTACAAATGAAAGATATCAAAGGGCGGTGCGCCATATAACGAACCAGATTGGATTCCTTTTTTATTTCCTTTGCAAAGTCTTTTGTCATTATTCCATTCTCTTTTAACTTTACTGTTTTTTGTATTCTACATAAAAAGGTCTTTGCACAAACATTTTTAAAAGACAAACCCTTTCCGTTACGAAATGAGGAATGAGTGAGCCATCCTTTATTAAACACATTAATCTCTATTCTAAATTTTCCATTTACATGACAACGTCAGCCACACAGTAGCCAGCATTATCCTGACTAAAGCATCGTAATCATTAATGGATATTTTTGTAAAAGACTAATTATGAACAGCTCAAAAAGGGGACAGACAACCCATTTAAAAAAAATGAATATACTTAACAAGTTCCAGCACAAAAATGAGCTTAATGCATTTGAAAAACTCATTTAAAAAATCGACTTAAAAATATTTTCATCGGATTTAAGCTCATCTCGGATTGTTCTGAAGTTTTAGTGAATTAATGATAAAAAGGAATTATATATATATATATATATATATATATATATATATATATATATATATATATATATATATATATATATATATATATATATATATATATACCATTAAGTATGAGGCACACTGCATAAAACAATCTCTGAGACTTAATTTACAGTGATCTTTATGAATACATGAAGAGCAGCCAAAAAAAAAAGAAATACATAAAACTAAAATGGCTAAACTTTAACATTTGGAAAATCAATGCACAACGAATACAGGAAACTTATTTAACCATCCGACAGTTAACCTCGAACCAGAAGAATATCAGAATTAAAAAAACGGAGAAAAAATAAACTAACATAAATAAAACCTCGATGCTACCGAATAGAGATACAGACACATTACGGTCATTAAGAACGCATCCACTCAACCAGAGCAAAAGGCTCCCCTTCATACATCATGCGAGATTTTGTGTCGGATTCATCTATTAAAGTGGCTGGTGGGAAAACGAGCAGCTGCAAGCGTTGAAGACTATTAATGTTGCTTAATGGAATAATATGGTCTTTAATCTGCATATTTAAATTGCCTACCGTCACACACCCATCTAAAATCAAATGCGCTTTCATTTGGGTTTATTTGCTAATTCATGCATTATTCAGCGGCCTGTGTCATATGCAAGCGCGGGAGTCGGCGTTGTTTGTGAAGATTTGCTGTTTTTCATCCTTTTTAAGGACTTGTAACATATGCTGTAAGTCTTTAGCGCGTTAAATTAAACGTATAAGGAATGCTTCCAATGTATAGCAGTTGAAAGGATCAATATTTATTTATTAGTTATAATCCAGCAATCTTGGTCATTATATATATATATATATATATATATATATATATATATATATATATATATATATATATATGTATATACATATATATATATATATATATATATATATATATATATATATATATATATATATATATATATACATACACAATGACCGAGATTGCTGGATTATGGCTAAATAAATATTAATCCCTTCAGCTACATTTGAAGCATTCTTATACATTTAATTGAACGTGCTAAAGACTTACAGCATACGTTCTATATATATATATATATATATATATATATATATA
The DNA here is from genome assembly GCF_040412425.1 of Macrobrachium rosenbergii. NCBI lineage: Eukaryota > Metazoa > Arthropoda > Malacostraca > Decapoda > Palaemonidae > Macrobrachium > Macrobrachium rosenbergii. The sequence continues at coordinate 14,869,897 of NC_089744.1, forward strand.
TATATATATATATATATATATATATATATAGTGGGTATAAGTTTGTATTCCCTTGGGACTTATACACACCATGTATATATATGCCCTTGTCTCTGTATATCTTTAGTTGCTATGACCATGTCTTGGTAATAGGACGAAAGTAACTTATCGCCTGTTTTACTTTTCCTTCATGGATGTAACTTTGCTCATTTAATCATCACGTTTTTATCTTTTTCTTGATTTAAAATCATATATATATATATATATATATATATATATATATATATATATATATATATATATATATATATATATATATATATATATATATATATATATATATATATATTCAAACAAGATAAAATTTAATAAAGGGTATATGTTCCCAAATGGCTTTATTCTAATATGACATTTTTAGGACAACAGGGGCTTATGAAAAGCTTGCAGTTTATATACTGTGGATATTAGTACCGCAATGGAACATACGATCGGTTAAAGCAGTAGTTCGGGTAAGACTTCTACATGACAAATCTGTGAGCGAACTATATAAATGTTTTGGTTATTTTCTTTTATTTTCTTTTATAGTAACCTAGCCTTTCTCTGCATTACTTCCTAATAGAAAATTCAGTACCTATTTCTTTTCCTGTTTTGTGCCTTACCTCTTCTCTTATCGCACCATCATTTGAGTCAGCTTTGTCTCGTGGAAACATCGTTCAAAATGAAATTGCTGATCAACTGAGCAGCGCACTTCAAAACACTGAAACTCCTGGAATTAGTAATGAGGGCTTCGAGCTTCACTCAGGAAACAGTAGACAAAGCATTCAGAGAGATTATCAGTGATCACTTCTCGTTTGTCAGAGTCCAAAAACAAGGTGGTATCCATTCCTTGGCATTTCATTCAGTGAAAAATATTTGGACATTAATAAAACATAACGTTCAAAACGACAAACTTTGTGACAGGTTTTCATGGCATGAACACATTTACCACATGTGGTATAGTTAACTATACCTAAATTTTTCTCCACGTTGAAGTCCAAAATTCTTTTTCAGGGCTAAATTCGAATGGCCATAGTGACATATCTGTAGTTTTTGTTTACGTATTACAGTTTCAACATGTAATGATGTAATAAGCTAAAAGATTTGCCCTCAAAATGACACCAGAACGAGTAAATAGTAACATCACAGCGCTGGATCAAAGGGGATTAACGCATACCACAGTTTCAGACCCTTGGAAACCAGGTGTGTCTGGTATAGACATTAATCGGCATGCACGATTATCCCAAAGGGTTAACATTCGAGCCGTTTTCCCGGTTGCCATTTACCTTTGTAGCCATACTTCGGCTCATATTTAAGGTGAACGTTTTTCACTCTCAAATACTTCCAAACTGTTGTTTCTATTCTCTATCTCCTTTGACGCTATCGCTTGCAAATATCTACCTACCACAACTCCATTAATAACCTCCCCGCTTTTTTTAATCACTACGTCCATAACGACATTAACAGGTGTAGAAACATCTCGCCCTTATCTGAGTGTTTTTTAGTTTTCTGTAAAAGAAAATTATTGTTCCGGCTTTGCCTGTTCGTCCGCACTTTTTTCTGTCCGGACTTTTTCTGTCCGTCCTCAGATCTTAAAAACGATTGAGGCTAGAGGGCTGCAAATTAGTAAGTTGATCATCCACCTTCCTATCGTCATCCATACCAAATTGCAGTCCTCTAGCCTCAATAGTTTTTATTTTATTTAAAGTTAAAGTTAGACATAATCGTGCTTTTGGCAACGATATAGGATAGGCCACCACCCGGCCGTGGTTAAAGTTTCATAAGGCGAGGCTCATACAGCATTATACGGAGGCCACCGAAAGATAGATCTATTTTCGGTGGCCTTGATTATACGCTGTAGCGGCTATACAGAAAAGTCGATTGCGCCGAAGAAATTTCGGCGTATTTTTTACTTGTTTATATCCTGAACTTAATAAACAACACTTCTTTAATTAATCGATAGCTTTAATGCAGCAGTTAGATTTCCTAACAATTGTTTAAAGCAGACTAGGTTTCTTAGCTTTATTATTACTACTACTACTACTACTACTACTACTGCTATTACTACTACCACTACTACTGCTGTTACTACTGTTATATTATTATTACTATAATTATTATTATTATTATTATTGAAAGAGAAACTCACAAGATTCTTGTGTATAACTTGTTTACTGATAAATATTTACATATTACTTTGATCTCGAGCACTCTCAGGTCCTAACTGTGAGGTAGTCAGGCTGGTTCAAGGCCCAGCAATCTTCTGGAACTACTTCTCCCCGTGCTGTCATTTATATGATGGCTGTCCTGGTTTCCATTCTCTTGAGAGTTGTTTATCTCCTCCTGTCGGTTTGATATCCTGATCTGACGGTCAGTGGTATTAATCCTTGTGGTATGTGAGTAGTCACCATCGGTCTGTTGGGCAGGAGACCTAACCTCCAGGTCAGAAGGGTCGATCTTAGCTTCTTTTAATATTAAAGATCGGCTTATGGGATCTTCTGAGGTAAATCCTTTGTTTCCTTCTATCACTTTAATCTGTCTGATGAGCGCCCCTTCCACTACCCTCCTATGACTGATGTTATTGCTTTTGTATATAAGCCTACTGTTTTTAAAATCCATCCTATGGTCCTTTTCCAAGGCCGTCTAGATGGCCTTGCCTTTTCCCAACAATGCCTAGCTATAGCACTCCCCTGTGAGTTGAGCTGTACTGCCCTCCTGTGTTCTTGGATTCTAGTCCTTATTCCCCTACCTGTTTCACCCACATATTTGTCTCCACAATTGTTGCAATTAATTATGTATACTCCCCCTACATCATCTGCATTACTATCTTCTCCTTCCAGTTTATTTTTACATACTTTGTTTTTTACGGTGTTGTCAAAGGTATACACAAATTTATATTTAATTTCTTTCATTTTTGATGTAATTTGTTTCATTTTAGGCATGTAAGGGAAGGAAACTATTTTCTTGTTTTCTGTATTCCATGTACTCTCTGCATTTTCCCTGTAAAAAATCCTCCTAGCTTTGTTGAGTGCCCTTTTTCTGAACCATTCCGGGTATGCTAATGCATCAAAGCTTTTATCAATGTAATTTATTTCTTTATCTATCTTATTATTATTATTATTATTATTATTATTATTATTATTATTATTATTATATCCTCAAATCTAGATCATGCTTGCTGGTCAGAGCCCTTTGACTAACCTTGTAACTAGAACGCTCACGTTCCTTGAAAGAACGTTTCATTGTTTAGTAACTGTTTTTTTTTTTTTACTGTAAGAACTGATGGAACTATTTTTCATTATCTGGATGTCACATAGTTGATTCTTTGAAATGGAACATGAAATATGAAACGAGGATGACAGAGGACGCTATTTTCATCATTGTAAATCAATAGTGTTGTGGTCAGAGAAAAACGCTGAATGCCAAACTATACTCTAGTGACGGGCCACGGAATGAAAGACAGTATTTTTAACAATATTCCTACAGGTTCCAGAATTGTTGCATTTCAACCACAGCAACATTGCCTGTAGAACATGGCAGTCTGCGGAAAAAATATAATCGTTTTCGCATGCTGACTTTAATGATCATTGAGAGTAACATTATGGGAAATAAAGTACATCACTACCTTGTATATATCATAAGCAACTAACTGGAAGAGAAGGGCAAAACGTATTGGGCTTCTGAGGAAAAGGAGTCCCCAGTGCACCTAAGAAATAAAAGAGAAAACTCAAGACCTCAAGAACTGACTAAGCCGAGAGCAGATCTCGCCAGAGGTAGCCAGAAGTGTCAGCTATTAGAGAAATCAGCACCAACTGAAGTCATACATTTTACCCAACTTAAATTCCATGAGCTTTCAATGCATTGCTATTCTAATGTGAGTTTTAGCCCTCGTTATCTCAACGAATTTCTTTGAAAATAATCTGACTTTCAAAGCAGTAAAGTGACAACATTGATACCATATTCAATTTTCATCAACATCTATAAATTTACAATACAACAATAGCACTGGTCATTTCAACTGTGTTATGTATGAGATCCTGATTAATTAAAAGTATGGATTCAGAGACCAATTTCATATTCTTATCTATAGGCAGTTAATATATCGCGGATATATAATGGCTGATAGATCCGTATCTAGAATTTATAATAATGCAAAATGGGACAAGCAGAGAGACAATTTGAAATGGAGTCTTGATGAGAGTATCATTTCGATATACGCCTAAGGATAGATATCTGCTTCGTATTCCATGTAGAACTTATCCTTCCACTAAGAATCATAAAATAGTTAAAGGAAACACAGTATAATAATAATAATAATAATAATAATAATAATAATAATAATAATAATAATAATAATAATAATAATAATAATAATAATAATAACCAGTAAACGTATTCAACATTTACATGTCATTTCCAGCAGCCATTGTAAATTTCGTTTTCCGGCCTATAGGACAGAACATAAAAGCTATTAAAAACAAGCGATATATTTCAAAATATTAATTCAAAAGTTATGCTAAATCACAGAGTATAAAACCAGTAAAAGATAAATATTGTTCCTGTTAAAAGCTCTGTTGAAAGATATATATATATATATATATATATATATATATATATATATATATATATATATATATATATATATATATATATATATATATATATATATATATATATATATATATATATATATATATATATTGTTCCATATAAAAGCTCTGTTGAAAGATATATATATATATATATATATGGAAATATATATATATATATTATCATATATATATATATATATATATATATATATATACTATATATATAATTTTGGATCTACCGGCGTCTTCTCAGGGTCAGTTGGCCGATTTTCTCATCTTTGTAAGGGCGTTAGTTATAGTTTTTAACTGGTTGTAAGCTATCTAACACTGTAGGAAACTTTTTATATAAGGAACCACATTATCAAATGTAAAAATTTTTTTGCACCATCAAATAACGAAGATTTTAAAATTATTGGCCAAACAAAGGAACTCACCGAACTGCTAATTTTGGAAACGTTAAATATCAAATTACGAGTTCCGACTCTAAAACAAAACAACCATTCCTCCGCTGTCCCGTTGTTTTTAGCCTAATTTTCTGTCAGTCTTTGTAACGCTTGACGTTGTTTACTTTTAGTGTGTTTTTATCTTTGATGCTGTAAAAGTTTGTCTTGTGTGTAGCTGTCTTCAGCTGTAGTTTTATGAGTGTATAAGTTTTTTGCTACAAATTTTTTTACGATGTTGAAGATGATTAGCGTTCTTTTTATTTATATATAATTTTGAAGAGATATTTAAATGTTCGTTTTGTTTTTATATAATTTTTTTGTACCTCTAGTCTCCCAGTTTTAATCAAGTGTGCATGTAATTTAAGTTTGTGAGTTGATAATTTTACCATTAAAATTGTTTTAATTTTTCAACTATTGATCTTATAATCAGCTCTTACCGTTTTTTATGTTAACATATTATAGTTTTTTTATTCTGTAGAAAATGCCCCGCTCCCTGCAAAGATGTGGCGATGTTGTCAGTGACTTCTTTTTGTTTCCAAAAACTTGAAAGGATTAAACATTCAAAATGCGAATCACATCGTATTCCTGCCCCAGTTTTATCTGCTTCATCGTATGAATGAGCGCCTTGAATAGTTTCTTTGATCTATGAACTTTTTGAAGCCCCGTTCTATATATATATATATATATATATATATATATATATATATATATATATATATATATATATATATATATATATATATATATATATACACATATATATATATATATATATATATATATATATATATATATATATATATATATATATATATTGATATATATTGATATATTAGAGCCTTTAATGTGTGTATGTGTATAAGCGAAAAAGAGGAAGAGCGAAAAAAAAAGGAAAACCTATTTGAGCTTGAATGTCAGAATGCACGTAACGAACGATACCGCATTAGCCAAGCATTCATCAGGTGAGAGTAAACTGTAAGCGACTACCTTCCATTTTTTTTTACGTTAAAAGCTTCTTAATTTGACAGTTAAAAAGATGTGAGAAAGCAATTAACAAAAGAGCCATAGAAAAATATCTGACTCAGCACTCCAACATTACAGTTAGATGCATTTTTAAATCAAAGTATCTACATTGCATTTATTGTAGTACATCTGATTAAAGGTAATGGATATGAGTCCTATGTGCTTTATCTTGATGTTTTTTCCTTTCTCGCTCTGCCAGGTAACTGGTCTTTTCTATCCAAGACGAGCTGCCCTGCTGTCTTTCTATTTTCATCAATGGAAGAACGAAATGAGCAGTGACCAGATTCTAGAAAGTATTTTTTTTTTATCACCACCATGCCTCGGAATACTAGGTATTTCCCATTCTTCAAATAACCATTTCAAATGCAAACTTCACCTCCGGTGCAGTTAATACCTCGATTTTTCTTTATGTGTTGTTCAAGAGGTGTTCATGTTTCATATTACCAAAGACATTATCAAGAATAATAGCACTCGGTAGCACTCTCTACCAGGTGAAGTAACAAGTGGTTTTTTTCCAAAGCCGCTCGAATATTTAGCTGGCTGTGGAGCAAAGAATATGCCATAATTCTCTATCCTTGTCTTTATGTGTAGTTAGAACGATATCTCAAAAATTTCTCAGGCAATGCTTAAGGGATAAGTAGGCAAAATAATTCTTTTACTCTACCAATTTTGCCCAAAAGCTAATATATCGTGAAGCTGAACTAACGATTATATTTGCCAAGTGATACAGCACTACAGTCTGGTTACCAGCTCTAAAATATCCTTCAGACGAACAGACACAGGGACAGACAAACGGGCGAACACATATTCTACTTCTGGCTTTCATGAAGATAATTCCAAGATTCTCGTGATAGATAAGCTGTTCCTGGCATTGTGGCAATACGATCTTCGTAAGACTGTGAGCTAGATGAGAAAGAGAAATCAAGGAAGGAAAATCAAAAAAGGAAAGCTAGAAATAACAGATGTCAAGAATGGCCATTTGACCATTCTGTTATCACATTTATTCCTGGACTCTGGGAAGGCTCACATGCTTCGTAGATTCATCACTGGAGATGCTTAAAGTATATTTGTTTCCAATAAAATCTTTCAGGTTAAAAGATTATGCTGCTCAGTCGGTATATTTTTTCCTTTTCTTTTTTAAAAAGTTATTTTGTTTTGATTTTGACTTAGTCTTTAAATTACTCGCATTTCAACATCGGATTGCCCTCCGTATATAGCTGTGCATTTTTTTTTAAATAAATCCTGCAATGCAGTATTCGAAATTTTATCCCTAGCAATCCCCCAACCAAAACAATGTAAGCGAAGAATACTAAATCACTGATAAAAACAGAGAATGGATAAATGAATAACTAAAGCTCTAAACAGATGGCAAAAACAGAAATTGAAAATAGAAAATATGAAAGAGCAGAATTTCCCAATAACCTTCGTTGGAACATAATCTCTGCATGGAAAAAACAGCAATACTTTTAGCTCGTCGAATTAATTAACGCTTTAATCTAAAGAGTTCTGTCGTCTCTTTTAATTTCATTTTCGTTAAAAGAATAGTTTTTCATCCGTTATTTGGCGCTGTGTCCTTGAACTCGCCGGCAACTTCATCTCATGCGAGTGTCCAGGACTGACGTGTCATGCAATTTCTTAAGAAAATACCGGTGAATGCGCCTTATTGAATTTGGCAGTGCTTCAAGGAACCAGGAAATTTTCTTCTACTTACATTCACTAACACAATGTCTTACTCTGTCTTTAATATATATATATATATATATATATATATATATATATATATATATATATATATATATATATATAAATTATATATATATATATATATATATATAAATTACACACACATACATATATATATATATATATATATATATATATATATATATATATATATATATATATATATAAGTTCCTTCTAGGAGTATTGAGAGCTTCCATAACATTAACGAGTGATAATTCACCCCCGTGACAGGACGCCAGTCTGAGCCGGTGCTAATACACCCGAATGAGAAAATTGGGGCTTCCATAACGCCGCCACCACTGGGGTTCGGACCACGGACCTACCGACTGAGCTGCTTTAAGTGATTGTGCCATATATATAATTCACCCGTGACAGGACGCCAGTCTGTAGCCGGTTTTATATATATATAGTTATATTATAGCTGGTATATATATATATATATATATATATACCTGAGTCGAAGGATATATATATATAAATATGGGTTACACTTATATATAAATATATAAGTTTCTAGGAGTAAGGGCCCACAGAGCCGGTGCGGCTTCCATAACATTGAGCGAACGAGTGATAATTCACCCCCGTGACAGGACGCCAGTCTGTAGCCGGTTTTACCCACAGTTACTTAGCTGGTGCCCACTTGTACACCTGAGTCGAATGAGAAAATTGGGTTACACTTCCTTTTCCAAGGGAAGCACGCCGCCACCACTGGGGTTCGAACCACGGACCTACCGACTGCAGACTGCTGCTTTAACCGCTGTACCATATATATGTATATATATATATATATATATATATATATATATATATATATATATATATATATATATATATATATATATATATATATATATATATATATATATATATATATATATATATATATATATATATATATATATATATATATATATATATATATATATATATATATATATATATATATATATATATATATATATATATATATATATATATATATATATATATATATATATATATATATATATATATATATATATATATATATATATATATATATATATATAATATATATATATATATATATATATATATATATATATATATATATAGAAAGTTTCAAGGCAACTATGACGAACGTCTTCACTTTTTAGTTACTACAATCAAGTGAATCTCTCTAAAGAGCGCTTCTGCCATAAGCAGTCTCTACTAAAAAACGTTAACCAGCAACTAATCAGTCTCCTATACTTTGGGGTTTCAACCAAGGTGGTGTAAGACTTGTCCGCCAGGAATGTGCGTAAGCTGCCCTTGCACATAATTGATGTTTGGAATGCGGTCACATTATATCTGTTTTGCCACTTCATTTACAAGATTCAGATGGGTAAAACAGAATACCTTTTCTGATAATTGCAGAGGTCTCCATGAGGATGAAGGCTAAATAAAAAAAAAAATACATCCCACCGGTTTGAAAAACAATCAGAAAAACTAAATGGAATTCACAGAAGGTTACTTGAGGCTCTTTCATGCATCTCAGCTGGAAACATTTCTTATGCTCCTAGGAATGCTCATGCTGTCTTGGTGCCTTTTGAGACCACGTGACTATGTGAAACGGAAATAAGTCTGGTTTATACTCAAACCAAAAGTAGGAATCGGTTGGATGATCAGTACAGGTGAGTAACAATCACTTCCAAGATGTCGGGGCTCCACTGAATCAATGGTAACAAGCAGCTGCAAAAAAAAAACAAAAAAACACCCGAATCTAAGTACATGTATTGGGTTAAACATTTCGCCACTTTGAAGTTACTCTGGTACTGTAACGAAACATTTAGATGTTAATACTTGTATTTTTAAATGCAAATAATCAACAGAACCAAAATAGATTTTTTATAGGTAATAAAATGACAACAGTATTTTTTTTTACGTATATGACTTATGACGAATTCAATACTCTTCCCTCAGACAATGTGGATGATACAAAACACATTTTCATTCATATGCCGCCGAACTAGTTCATCCGTCCTTGCTTTGCATATGATAACATTATTCGCGTCTTCTCGGATTTATCAGTATGTAATGCATTTACTCCCAGATATATATATGAATTCACTGCGAACATTCCTTTGTCGTCCATCCGCCTTCCAGGCTTCCATTTACTCTCATATTACAACTGCTAACATTCGCTATCAACATTCGCTGATATCTATTTATCATTTAGAACCTTTCGTCAACCAGATATACCTTTCACACCTATTACACATTATAACGAACTTGCGCCAGCATCTCGCTCTTCAAAGTTCCTCATTGGACGGGTGGGTATCGTTCTCAGCTAGCACTCTGCCGGTCCCGCGTTCGATTCTCCGACCGGCCAATGAAGAATTATAGGAATTTATTTCTGGTGATAGAAATTCATTTCTCGCTATAATGTGGTTCGGATTCCACAATAAGCTGTAGGTCCCGTTGCTAGGTAACCAGTTGGATCTTAGCCACGTAAAATAAATCTAATCCTTCGGGCCAGCCCTAGGAGAGCTGTTAATCAGCTCAGTAGTCTGGTTAAACTAAGGTATACTTAACTTATCTCGCACTTCTTGCTTCAGACTCTGGTCCACCTCCTCAGCTTCGAAATTGAATATTTTATTATTTTGCACGTGTGCCCTTTTCAGATCTGATTATTTTTTATCAGCTCTTTGAAAGGTTTCATTTCCTCATTTCATCGACGTAAGAATGCCTTATTTTCACACAGAATCTCTTGATATGTATTTTTATTTAAAGATTTTTTTAGATCAGTATCTCACTGGTCAGTTACTTCTACCCTTTGACAAACTTTTTTTTCTTACTTAAGAAACTTACTGAAATTTTCCATTATAGTCTTATTGTTCCCAGCTCTTTTTTTTCCTAAGTTTGTTTTTGACAACATTTTAACTGCTTTAAGGAATTTTATTTGTTTTAACTAAATTTCTCATTTCACTATCTTATCATATACTTCTTTAGTTCATTTCATAGTAATTTTATCATGGCAAGCAATGCCCAACGATTCTGCATTTTCTGAAAATCAGCAAGTCCAGTATGACCCAACATACCTAAGTTTAACTGAGAACTGAATTCAGTGCTTGATTATCAGTCGACTGATAACCACAACGTCTTTGAGATGTACAAGGGAAGATAATAAAGACCCAACTGTTTATTGTCAGAGTGAATCATAATGATTTTACTTATTGTTGACAGTGATTGAACATCAGCTGCATTCAATTTATTTAGTTTTTCTCTGTCTTTCTAATAATGACTTTTTCAGGGTTACTAGTTCTGGCCTTAACTCGCCAATGTTCGTCATTCTTTGGAGAACATGAATCAAATAGTTCTTCGTTGGAGGGGTGGGTAGAGCTCTCGGCTAGCATGTTGTTGGCCCAGCGTTCGATTCTCCTACCGGGAAATGAAGAATTAGAGGAATATATTTCTGGTGATAGAAATTCATTTCTCGTCCTAATGTGGTTCGGATTCCACTATAAGCTGTAGGTCCCGTTGCTAGGTAACCAGTTGGTTCTTAGCCACGTAAAATAAATCTAATCCTTCGGGCCAGCCCTAGGAGAGCTGTTAACCAGCTCAGTGGTCTGGTTAAACTAAGATATACTTAACCATGATAGAAAGTCAACTCTTTCGTAGTGTGACCACGCTCAGTAGAGCTATCGTGGCCCAGAACAGTTTCTACCAATTAAGGACACCTCTACGGAAGACTAACTCCATATTTCAGTTACCATCGTAGTTACTTTCTAACCGATACAGTGTATACTCTCTCAATAAAACTATCCAATTTTACAACTATTTACCTCTCCAGAGAATGATGAACATCGGCGGGTTACTAGCAGAATGCAGAAACCATGAACAAAATTATTATAGCGAGATGAAAAAAGCTCTGTACAATTTGAATGCAGCTGACGCAGCTATTACTTATAACACTATTTGATTGAAAAAGGGTCTTCTACTTGATTATTTTACTTATTGTGAATAGATCATTGCGGCTTAAAAGCAATGAGTACCAGGAACACAGTTCTTCTTCCAAGCGATTACTTCAGAAAATAAACCTTCAGTAAGACTGCAACTTCCTCTTACAACTCCTGCGTTATAGTTCTAAGAATTCGAACGCTTCCCTCCTTACCACGAATCATCAACCCCCGGCATTAGAATTCAAACTCACGAGTTTCTCGAATTAAACATTCCGATAAAATACCTTAATTTAATATCCTATTCCATTTCTTACCCCATTTCTTGTTAGGTTTGTTTATCAAAACAACATAGACAAATAAAATAAAAGATGGCTTTTTGTAAAGCTTGGAAACAATGAAGTAATAACAATGAACGAATAATGAAAATAAAAAAAAAAGTAAAGAATGCGCTCAAGTTTTTTCGGCGCAATTTCGAGTTTTTTTGTATAGCGTATAATCCGGGCCATCGAAAATAGATAAATCTTTCGGTGGTCTAGGTATAATGCCGTATGAACCGCAGCCCATGAAACTTTAACCACTGTCCGGTGGTGGCCTGTCCTATATCGTTGCTAGATGCACGATTATGGCTAACTTTAACCTTAAATAAAAAAAAAAAAGCTACTGAGGCTAGAGGGCTGCAATTTGGTATGTTTCATGGTTCGAGGGTGGATGATCAACGTACCAATTTGTAGCCCACTAAGCTTAGTAATTTTTAAGATCAGACTCAGGGCTGACAGAAAAAGTGCGGACGGACAGACAAAGCCATCTCAATAGTTTTTACAGAAAACTAAAAACGATTGAACAGAATAAACCAATCGAAAGAAAATGCAAAATCCGCTTAAGAATATACTAATAAAGGACATATCACTCCAAAATCACATAATTAAGGTGAACAAAAATCAGTTAGTAAGGAAAAGGAACAAAGTGAAAAAATATGCAACATCAAATAACACTACATAGAGAAAACGTAACGAACGAACAAACTCCAAATAACCGATGTAAATATTCATCTTCTGTTAAGAAGGGTTATCAATGAGCTCTCCTTCAACGAAAATACAAGAAGGAATTATTAAAAGGAATATACCTAAAGAATAACAAATGCTATTACGCTCCTTATGTATTATTGAAATCATTCAAAATTCGCAAAGGGAAGTTAACAATATTTATGCGTCATCGAAATCCATTACTAATTCTCTTTACTGTGGTTAGCACACGCATTCTTCAGCAAACAGCATCGATAATGTTCTATATAATTCACTGTAATCTTTGATCAAACGAGAAAAAAAAATCTGCATACCCAGTCAACCATAAACTTTTTGAGCAGTATTCAGTCAACTAGAAACAAAATCTTATGTCATGCATCCCAGTAAATTACAGATCGTGAACTGATTACAAAATTTGGTACAATAAATACATGTCATATTTTTTCCTATTCTTTTAGGAATTTAGTAGTAGTTTAGATAATCTGTTGACGACATTGACCCTACAATAAATTAATTGCCTATGGAAAATCACTTGATCAGACATTCATATTCAGCACTTTGATATTTATTAGTTACACATTACCAAATAAAATTCTTTCAATCAATATAACCAGAACACAGAACACAACTTCTCCATCTGTAAAGGATGGACTTATAGAATTTTCGGTTCCTTTTACTCCAGCTGAGACACAATAACTATACACCATATTATGTTCATACCCCTTCTTCGTTTTAACGTGCTTTTTTCCCATTTTTATATGGGGTAAGCACGATGCCTTCTTTTGAAGGACTTTGATTTGGTGGTGGGGTAGGCCGTAGCCTCGATCGGCTGCCCTGCCTGACATCGCTTAGACCCCGGTAACGAATGTGTACATGTACTGTACCAAATCCCCAGCTCCCTTTCTCCCAGCAGCGAGGAGAACCGGGCGGTTAGGTCGACAGTTCGAGACGTATGAGGTGTCTGTTATGTTTTTAGAAGACATACCCCTTCTGTTACAATTAATTAAGAAATTTCAGTAGCATAAAAAGCCTCTCAATATCGCTCGAGCAAGCACAAATCATGTTATTCAGGTTTTCTTCTTATCACACGATTAAACATACACCATGTAACTAAACAGACTGCAGCAACGATCACACACAGCCAGCAACTGAGATACGATGGGTGGCCATAATTTCCAGACACGCATGAGGCTTTCGTCTTTTGTATTTTGATAACCATTACACCACACACGTATGATTTTGACGTTCAATGAACGTAAATTAGCCTGAGAATATAGCAAAAGTTACCCACCTAGTCAATAATCACTTCCGTATCGAAATCAGGAAGATATAAAATGCTCTGTATGGTTACTTAACTAAAGGAGCTATTCCTAGAGTCACTCAGGAGGAAACCCCCTTTAATTAATAAAAAAAAAAAATGCTACAGTACGAAAGATTCTAAATCAGTTAATGAGGTTACTCTATGTAATCTTTCTCTCGCTACAGCCGCAATCACACAGCTTTATGGTCTCAGAGTTTAACTGATTCCCCGATTCTTTGATCCTCGTTATAAACTTCGCGCTCTGCTCACCTTAAGTTTCACTGTGGAATTGTTGCAGGACAGGGAACTCAGTTGCCATCCTCGGTGCTTGCCAGTATCAGAACTTTAACACGCAAGGCCTCAGGGAAAGAGAAGGAAAGAAATGTATGAAGAGCGAAGGTCGCCCAGGTGGATCACACTTTGGATATTGGAATATATATAGAATTTAGATCAAAGGCCAAGCTCTGGGACCTATGAGGTCATTCAGCCATGAAAAATAATTGAGAGCAGAAGAGGTTACAAAGGTTTCACAGGAGGAAAACCTCGCAGTTGCACCGTGAAGCGATTGTTAGGAGAGGGTGGGAAGTAAGATGGAAGAAAGATAATATGAAAGGAGGTAGAGTGAAATTCGTGAAAGGAGTTGTAGCTAGGAACCAAAGGGACGCTGCAAAAGAACCTAAAGTAATGCCTACAGTGCACCACGTGAGGTACACTGATAGCACTAGCCCCCTACGGCAAAAACGACCTTTGATATGAGGACCTTGTTAATGGTTTAATGATTCGCAATTACTCTTTCACTAGGGCTATTACAAGGCTAACAGACTGCCCGGTCGTTTATGTAGCGTGGTGTCAGTTCTTAATCCAGGCTTCAAAAACTGACAACTCTCTGGGACGCTTGGTGACCGAGTTTTTGAAAATGCGACACCGAGATCCTATCCTGAATTAATAAGATGAAGTCGTGGGGGGAGGGGGCAGGGTGACATTTGTGGAGTTACCTGGATGCAGATTCATACCAGGTAGAGAAAGTACCTGCATTCACACTATACCCGATAAATTAGCGGAATTAAGGAAAACCATCACGAGAAACCATAAGAGCAAAATGAGGGTTGCAGTTTAAGAACTACAAAAAATAAATAAATAAATAAATAAAACTCCTATAAAACTGATAAAACGTAAAGGCAATTGTTAAGTAAATGACAAAACAAAATTTAGCAATTTATGACATATAATTTAGCAATTCAGATTGCTAAATGTTCTCTGTCATGAGTCTGTCTCAATAGGAAAATTATATAGGTGAAAGGCCATATCCATCATTGTATATATATATATACATATATATATATATATATATATATATATATATATATATATATATATACACATAATATAATATATATATATATATATATATATATATATATATATATATATATATATATATATATATATACATATATATATATATATATATATATATAAATATATATATATACATGTCCTATAGCCTACAGAGGCCCAGAAGGACTATCAATATATATATATATATATATATATATATATATATATATATATATATATATATATATATATATATATATATATATATATATATACATATATATAGAAACAGGAGATCACTGTTAAAATCCCAGGAAAGGGAATTTATCTTTATGAGCATACAATAGAGGATTTCCAGTTATACCAGGAGGACTTTAACTTTTATATATATATATATATATATATATATATATATAAAGTTAAAATCCATATAAGGAAACTTCTCGCTGCTGGGGAATTTATCTTTATTTATATATTCATCAGGTCTACCCCAAAGCCAAATCAATATTTTCAAAAGTAGTTCAGTTATACATATATATATATATATATATATATATATATATATATATATATATATATATATATATATATATATATATATATATATATATATATATATATAAACTATATATATATAGCCTATATATATATATATATATTTATTTTCTGTGCTCATGTATATGCTTATATGCTTTTACCTTTATTTCTTTGTATAACTATTATCTTTTCTAGCACTGCAAGTTCTCAGTTCAAGAGTTATATGATGTTCATGACTTGGTTTTATTGAAAACTTTTATGCATGATTATATTTCAGAACTCAGTATGGAATAGTGTTGTTGATAATCGTTGCTTTTACTCTTTTATCTCACAAGAAATTGTCCTGTAACAAATTTGACTGCTTCGAAGATAAAGAATAAAAAAAAGAACTGGAACACATTATTACCTTTCTGCGAAAACAAGATTCCATTAGAACTGCTTAGGTCACTGTAGTTCCCACTAAACACCAAAAGAAAATGTTTAAAATCCAGTCTTCCTAAACTCTGAATGAACTACTTCGAAAATTTCTCTCATCAATATGACTGTGGCTTTTCCTGGTGCAGTTGTATTATGAGATTTTGCTTTTTTATTATGACAGTTATTTTGATCATAAGAGATACCGCTCATAAGAGCATGAATCTTGCAGTATTTGTCATGGTCACTACTGTTATTGCAGGAAATGACAAGGACCCTCCTGTGTAAAACTTTTATATATTATATTACTAAAGACAGGATTCTTTGACTTTCGAAAATTACTAAAGACAGGATTCTTTGACTTTCGAAAATTACTAAAGACAGGATTCTTTGACTTTCGAAAATTACTAAAGACAGGATTCTTTGGCTTTCGAAAGCTACGGCTTCCTTTGCCAGAAGCAAGAGTTAAAGAGTTATGTTTTTTTTATATTTGCCTCAATAAGGTTCACATGGTTATTCTTTCTACGCCATTAACGTTATTATCATTTAAGAAGATAAAAAATTAATAACATTAGTATTCTGCCAATCATAGATAGACATTCCCCAAATCTCTCTCTCTCTCTCTCTCTCTCTCTCTCTCTCTCTCTCTCTCTCTCTCTCTCTCTCTCTCTCTCCAAAGGTTATCTTAAGGATGTCTCTAATATGATGCAGGAATTTCTAAACTTTATTCAACATTGTTAAGATGTTCTGCAGTTTATTATTATTATTATTATTATTATTATTATTATTATTATTATTATTATTATTATTAACTGTACATATGACGAAATACCTTTTACTGTCATACAATTCACTGAATTTTATTTGCTAACGCCAGGATGATGTAAAATCAATCAGTCACGAAGGAAGCTATTTTATTAAAGTGCGAAATTATCATAACCCCGGAACGGAGAACAAAGGCAATCTCTGAATTCGGTCACTGGGTCCACGGTAATCCAATATAGTCGAATTATAACGGAGGAATATTAAGTTAAAAATTGGCAGACATATTGAATAGTAAACTAATAACCAACACCCTTAAGCCATGTACATTAGAAAACAAGTAAAAAATGCTCCTTTCCAGGTAATCGAGTTTTCTGTGCGGAATATAATCTATCTTTCGTTGGCCTCAGTATGAGCCTCTGCTCATGAAACTTTCAGCCATGGACCGGTGGTGGCCTGTGTTGCTGGCACCTATAGCGGTGCCAGATGCACGATCATGGCTAACTTTAACCCTAAATAAAATAAAAAAATCTGCTTAGGCTAGAGGGCTGCAATTTGGTATGTTTGATGATTGAAGGGTTGATGATTAACATACCAATTTGCAGCCCTCTAGCCTCAATAGTTTTTTAAGTCTGAGGGCTGACAAAAAAAGTGCGGACGGACAGACAAATAGCCATCTCAATAGTTTTCTTTTACAGAAATTAAAAGGCGATTTGCACATATTAACTTATGAGACCTAAAGTGGAGGTATTTCATCACAGAATCACATAAACATTTTAGAAAATGACCAGCGTGAATGAGGAATAGAGGCGAGCGCACAATGGTAAACATTGGTAGTATTTATCATTTAACACTTTAGCCAGTAATCTCATGACATTCATAAAATCCATTCAGGTGCAGGCGCTAAAACCCTGACAAGTGGCTCATGATAATCGTTTATCTTTAATCAGTCGGGACAGATTTGTCAAATTAAATTTATTTCCCTAAGGTTTGTGTTTGAGAAGACTACTAAGATGCACTGGGTTTAAAAATGATTCATTTGGATCTGACGTAAACTATTGTTTTAGCAAACTCTGTTTATTTTTATTTTTCTATGCAAGGCACTTACTCCCATTCAGCAATAACAACGGCATCATGTACATTTACTTGCCATACATTGGTAACATGAACGGGGAGCAAATGAGTGTTTTGTTTTTCTAAAAGAACGTAGGCCAAGTAGCAATAAGTTATACTTAACCTCAGTTCCTCGTTGGGGGAGTCGGTAGAGTTCTTGGCTGGCAATCTGCTAGGCCGAGTTCGAGTCTCCGGCCGGCCAATTAAGAATTAGAGGAATCTATTTCTGGTGATAGAAATTCATTTCTCGGTATAATGTGGTTCGGATTCCACAATAAGCTGTAGGTCCCGTAGCTAGGTAACCAATTGGTTCTTAGCCACGTAAAATATGTATAATCCTTCGGGCCAGGCCTAGGAGAACTGTTAATCAGCTCAGTGGTCTGGTTAAACTACGGTATAATTATTTATTATACCTACCTCCTAAGGAGATACGAATCGACATGCACGGCAAAACCCGGAATCAAGAGGGCTTCATGCAATCACATTTTCATAAACTTTTTCCTTCTCTGCCTCTTTTCCAAAGTTTCTGACAGCTTCCCTCTGCCTGGCTCCATCACGCACTTCGTCTTCTGCCAGTTGTTTGCCTATCAGGTCTTCTTTAACAACATCCATTAACCACCTTCGGCTCTCTCTCTTCTCTCTCTCTCTCTCTCTCTCTCTCTCTCCCCACTCAGCACCTCCACCTGCATCACTCTCCTCCCTCCATATAACTCTTCCCTTCTCATCACATGGCCACACCACTGCAGTCGTTTTTCCTGGGTCTTGTTTGATAGTTCTATGACTTTTTGTAGTTCGGGTCCCCTTTTATTCTTTCATTCTTGATTCTATACATTTTTGTCACTCCACACGTCCATCTCAGCATTTGTTAGTGAAGGGAATATGTATTTCATTACATATACGAGGACCAATAATCAGCATAAGAAAATGCCTCTAGTTTAATGTAAATTTTTTATTCATTACCTCATCGTAGTAAAATCTGAAAACTAAAAAACACATTCCAGATAAAACCAAACTATGTTTCCTCTTGTTTCATTTTTAATATTAATATTCCAACACCATACTGTAGAGTACTAAAACCTAATACACACACACATACATATATATATATAACACACATACATATATATATATATATATATATATATATATATATATATATATATATATATATATATATATATATATATATATATATATATATATATATATATAGTTGAAAACTGATAGCACTCTTAACATTTATTATTGTGTTCAATATTTTCCAGTTTGCACTGATCTCTGTTGTCACTTAAATAACAGTCTTAAGGAAAAAGAAGTACTCCATTCAGCTTCAAATAAGAGCTGAATACTTGTTTATCGAATCAGAATAATAAATTTTATATAAATTCTATATGTATATATAGAAATATATATATATGTGTATATATGTATGTATATATATATATATATATATATATATATATATATATATATATATATATATATATATATATATATATATATATATATATATATATATATATACTAAGAAATCACAAACGTGAGCACGTGATTTTGTTTGTTAGCTGAAGCCACTGGGAAAGTTCAAATTGAAACGACAGAGTGCCAAGAACTTTCGTGTATTTTAACACATCTTCGGGGCACAAAGATGTGTTAAAATATACGAAAGTACTTGGCACTATGTCGTTTCAATTTGAACTTTCCCAGTGTCTTCAGCAAATACACACACACACCCACACACACACACACACACACACACACACACACACATATATATATATATATATATATATATATATATATATATATATATATATATATATATATATATAAATTTGACTCACATCAGGATCGAACCCAGATCTTTCAATTAAAGGCAAAGGGCGCTGCCCACTAGGCTATACAAGTCTAAAAGAAGTTGAAATCTGAGAGCAACGCCACCCAAGGAATTACCTGGGCAAGCTAACTGCTTGCATACCGGCGAGTTTTCCCCAACTTCCCGACTCAGCTGGTATGCAAGCAATTAGCTTGCCCAGGTAATTCCTTGGGTGCAGTTGCTCTCAGGTTCCAATTTCTTTTAGGTTTGTATGGCCTAGTGGGCAGCGCCCTTGCCTTTCAATTGAAAGACCTGGGTTCGATCCTGATGTGAGTCAGAAATTTATTACTGTTCCACGTAATTTGTGTTGTAATTGTGTATTGATTATATATATATATATATATATATATATATATTTATATATATATATATATATATATATATATTTATATGTATATATTTATATATATATACATATATATTATATCGACAATGCAAATTATAATTAGCTGGAAGGATAAGGCAATGATATTATCATATTAAAAACTATTCTACCGTGGTGTATCGCCGGTCAATGCAACTCTTTATCGTCAAAACATTTAAAGAAAAAGAATTTAACTATTAGAGATGTAAATTCTTCCACACGTGCACTGCGATTCATTCCCAGTATGTGAAAAAGATGCAAGAGCAATATATTCATTGGTTTTGCTTGACCAGGATTTATGCTCGTGTGTGGTGGAGGCGGGTGAGGGGGGTGTTGGTTAGTCGACGGTTGATGGTGGCCCCCATTATTTTTTTCTGTGGGTGGAGTCTATTACACTTATAAACATAAGAGATTCGATGGAAAGTTCTATTCGTTCGTATCACCCTATGTAAATGACATATTCGATATCAATATACGAGATTCGATGGAAAGTTCTGTTCGTTCATATCTCCCTATGTAAATGACACATTCGAGGTTCTGTCTCTGAATTTTTTTTTAAGTTATTCAATATGAAAGTGTGAGAATAAGAATTAAGACTGTTAATAACCATCTGTCCCAGGTATGCTAGAAATGAACTATAATTATACCCACAGCATCAAATAAGAAATTCTAAATGAATTTTTGAGCAATATTAAGAATAAGGCTTCCAACCGTAAATCATCGAGAGAGAGAGAGAGAGAGAGAGAGAGAGAGAGAGAGAGAGAGAGAGAAATGCTCTTCTGGCAAAAAGAAATAGTGAACGGAAAGTGAGACTCTCTATCTCTCGCCTGTCGACGACTCGGCCTAAAGGGACTGCTTGCTCCAACTAACTGTGTCACTCAGGGGACTGGAACGAACCATTGTAGTGCCGAATAAGTCAATGACTTTTCTTACCGATGCATCGACCGCTCCGGAAACACTCACATTTCCGGATAAAATTATGGGGGTTTCGCCTTGTCTTAAAATCTCGTTCGTTTTGGTCACTCGCGTCTGCTGTGATACTTCTAAACACTAGAAAATGCAATAAATTCATCTGAGTGTGTGCTAACATTCTTTTCGTATTCACGAAGAGATGGGATTGTCTTTTACGATTGGCAATTAGATTCGTTGAAAAGAAACAGAATACTTTTATAACAAAATTTAAGCGTCTTGATGTCAATACTTGTTTAATTACATAGTTTCTTCATATTTCATTCTAATTTTGTGTTATTAGGAAAATTTTCAACATTTTAGCGTATTTATTGAGACCAGTTAAAGCTTTCTACATATTCCTAAAACTTTTGCCAATATCAGAGTCATCTGGCATTGTATTGGCCGTCCTAACACACCCTTACCATTTGGACGATATTTTCTTATATCATAGCATGATTTAAAAAAGCGATAACAAAATGAAAATTTTGGGTACATCTGTTATCAAATCATGGTCGGTGTTAATGAGAATACACACGTGACTGAGCGCATGTGTCCAAGCATTTCTCTTGCGCGAGGCCTAGCCATAATTACTAAGAACTCTTCCGGGAAGACAGCGCTCCCTCTGGGATTCATAGCAACCGCCTATAGGCCTACTTGTCAATATACTCGTTTCTGAGACTAAGCTGCGTTTGTTTTGTGTGCAATTATTTTCCAAGTAAAAGTCAGTTATCTTATTTACGACCATATGCCAAGAAATATAATGCTTATTCATATTCTTAAGTCATGAGAGAACATCTACTTTTAACGCAAAAGATTTTGCGTAGCAAATCTTAAGACCAAGATGAACACAGAATTCATATTCTTTTTTTATTTTCCTAATTAAATCGACAGAAACCTTAGCAATTCATTAGTGAGGTCATGCATCATTAGGAGGCAAATTTTCATCATAATGAGGTAGGTTGTATTTCACTGACCTATCTCACGCAGTATAATTTATGGTAATGGTCATTCAAGATTTGTTCATTATCTCAAATAGAATATGAGATAATGAACCATTAGCCGCATGTGCTTCATATTTCGAACTGAATATTTATTTATTTATTTTTTTTAAAATCCGAGCTAAGGCAGTCTTTACCTTACTATAGAACCAGACTGCAGAAAGCGGCACCTGCATCCGACTTGCTACATTTTTGTAATCTTATGGCAAACGTTGATGTAAATAAGTTATATATATATATATATATATATATATATATATATATATATATATATATATATATATATATATATAATGAACGTGTTTCACAGAAATAAGTTTCTGGCTCACATTGGGACCGAAGCCCAGTCTTTCAAGTGAGAGTCCAAGGGTTCGGTCCCGACGTAAGTCAGAAGTTTATTTCTGTGAAACACGTTCCCATGTGTTCATTTTCATCATATCTCATGGTGAAAGGGTAGGTTGAATGAAGTGTTAGCAATTCACTCGCTGCTGGGTCAGGAAGTTGGATAAAATTCGCTGGAAATATATATATATATATATATATATATATATATATATATATATATATATATATATATATATATATATATATATATATATATATATATATATATATATATATATACCTGTATATAAATTGCGTGTGTGAAAATGTTTGTATTAAAATGTTTATGCTAGGTTTATCGAGACCAAGTAACTATGTAAGAAAACCTCGAACACTGTAAAAGGCACCATGGAAAGGTATCAAGCAGTGTCATCCAAGTAAATGAAAGTTAAGGGGCTGTAATGAAAAGTCATGCCAACGAGATTGTTTTCCAAGGCTACTGAAAATATTTCTGCATCCGACCAACTTGACAATACAGCAGAAAAGTCTTCTTATCACCATGGAAGCTAGTCGGAGTTCAGGGTGAAACCATCAGACATATATAAAAAATAACCACTGAATCCATTAAGTTTGCGAAAGTTGCGCTCACTACGATGAATAGGTAAAAAATGCGCCGAAGCGTCTTCGGCGCAATCGAGTTTTATTTATGTACAGCGTATAATGCTGTATGACACTCTCAGCCAAGGCCCATGAAACATTCAGCCACGGCCCTGTGTGGTTGGCACCTATAGCGGTGCCGGACGCACGATCATGGCTAACCTTAACCTTAAATAAAATAAAAACTACTCAGGCTAGAGGGCTGTAATTTGGTATGTTTGATGATTGGAGGGTGGATGATCAACATACCAATTTGCAGCCCTCTGGAATCAGTAGTTTTTAAGATCTGAGGGCGGACAGAAAAAGTGCGGACGGACAGACAAATAGCCATCTCAATAGTTTTCTTTTACAGAAGACTGAAAAAATCTTATTCTCACTTTAAACTGAATTACCTATTGATCAGAGGTAGAGAAGGTCCTACTTCCCCCACCCTCCCACCCCCCAACTTCAGAGAACATGCTGGTTTTGACAGAACGAAGTAGAGGGCCTTGCAGGGGTGCCACGGTGGTTAAGGAGTTTGGGAAACGATAAAGTTGTTATCAGGAATAGTGTGGTAGTCTTTTATGTGATTATATCTAATAAAGAATATCTTTATAAAAAGTTAAGTATACCTTAGTTTTACCAGACCACTGAGCTGATTAACAGCTCTCCTAGGGCTGGCCCGAAGGATTAGACTTATCTTACGTGGCTAAGAACCAATTGGTTACCTAGCAACGGGACCTACAGCTTATTGTGGAATCCGAACCACATTACATCGAGAAATGAATTTCTATCACCAGAAATAAATTCTTCTAATTCTTCATTAGTCGGCCGGAGACTCGAACTCGGGCCTAGCGAGTGCTAGCCGACAACTTTGCCGACTGGCACAACGAGGAACTTGAATATCTTTATAAGTATGGTTCTTGAGAACAAGAGGAAGTTCTCCCCAGCAAATATAGAACTCACCACTGAATTTGGAAAAATGGGTGAATATGTCCCTGGGAACTCTGAATAACTGCAGTAGCTATGTGAAATTTACTTTGCTGAGAGGATATTACAGTTCCAAGAACTCTCGTGAGTGGGGAAAAAACACAAGTAATATAACTCATTAAAAGACATCATTTTTTCAAGTACATTAATCCACCTTTCGAGCTGATAGGTTCTGAACAACGTGTTAGATAATCAGTCATATTCTAGGGAGTTTATATATATATATATATATATATATATATATATATATATATATATATATATATATATATATATATATATATATATATATATATATATATATATATATATATATATGTGTGTGTGTGTGTGTGTGTGTGTGTGTGTGTGTGTATAAATAAAAGCGACAAATAATCTAACTTGCGTTCATTATTTTTCAGGGCATCGTATCAACTTGAAAATCTCTGTCCTCTCTTCAATGTTCTTGCAGGAATTATGTGCTGCCAATCCTGAACTCTTTCGTGACGAGTTAAAGAAAAGAGGAAAATAAAAGGGTAACTGAAGTAACCAAGTTATATTTTCCCTCTTTATTGTCCTCATTCCATCTGCTTTTTGGAATTGGATTTTAGTTTTACATGATTTAAATTAAATAAAATGTTCTGAAATATTATTGCTAAAAAAAATTTTAAGTGGGCATTTTACACATTTGTTCGTCGCATTTACAGGCATTTGAGTGGTACTGAACGAAAAGTTGTCGCAAAATTTCTGCATGACTTTTTAG
>NC_089744.1:14900000-14905000 GCF_040412425.1 Macrobrachium rosenbergii
CCCCTTCTTCTTCTTCTCCTTTGGGTTCCTCCAGGGCCTAACTACATCGGACCTGGGAAGTAATAAGGGCACCAACTCTGGGGAAAGGCCAGAAGGGCTAGTGCGTGAAGTCAGGGGTAGTTTCAGAAGCTACTGGAGGGCACCCTACTCCGGCTGCTGTGACAACCGGAGCGAGAGCAATCTCGACCTCTGCGACTGAGGAGGCCAGTTCCTGGTCTCCCAGAGAAGGTGTAACAGTTTGGTCCATCAGGGTTCATCCTCTGGGGACAGATTTGGTGAAGAAGAAGTGTCGGGTGCCAGAGGCTCTCCAGTTGCCATGATTAGTGCTGTGAGGGATCCTGGATCTCCCGGAGGAGGATCTGCCTCATGATCTGGACCAGGCACAGGGTCCTTCTTAATTGATGGCTCAACGTCCAAGCTGGACAGAGCATGGCATAGCTCAGCGCTCGCAAGTGGCACTGGCAGGGGTTGGGGTCAGACATGCCTGACAAGGGGTCCGGAGGTGCAATACCTCAAGGATGGCTTGAATTTGGCTGTGGCAGAGGTTCCTGCCCCAGCTGGAGATCAGAGCCTCTCGGAGAGTCTTGCTCGGGGGTGTCCGCTGGTCGTTGCTTACTAGGGCAGCCCTCCCAATTAGTGGAGTGGCCTGTCAGCTTGCACGACGTCCTACAGCGGTACTGCTCCTCCTGAACTTCTGTTCGGGGAGAGGGAAGACCTCTTTGTTGGCCGCCTCTTCATGAATGGAGAGGACTAGGCCGAGAACGTTTTGGTGTTTGCCTCTTCCGCTGACCACTTCGGTGGGCGGATGGTGGATTTACTTTGTGGGGTTCTACAGTCTGGGCCTCCGTGGAGGAGGTAGCGTGGTCGCGAAGTGGTGTTGGTGAAGGGCTTCCCAGAGAAGGTCCCGACGCAACAAGAAGTCCACTCCAGGCCAAATTCCACCCACCACGCCAAGGCGGTGGGGTAGCGTGCCCCAAGGTGTCGTGACTTGGAGCTTGACTGTGGGAACAGTAATGGTGTGGCCCTCTATTCACTTCATTTCCTACCAGATTTGCTCATCAACCATGGCACTGGCTGACACTTGGGCCCTGGAGATCAGGCTAACATCTGCCGCAGTGTCTACCATGACCGGAAGGGTTATGGGCAGGCTAGAGCCCTTAAGGGGGGCCACCGAGATGAACTGGGTCTCTAGTCTCTTGGGGTAAAGTATCTTCTGCGGCCCGGCCGTGGAGAATGAGATGCTGATAAGGTTGACGAACTTGGTGATGGGGACATGATGTGGACAGGCCGGATGTCCAGCACTGTAGTGGCCGGCAGCACCACAGGATCGGCACTTGCCCCTTGTAGGGGGTTGGTGGCCTGCAGTGACGGTTGGTGGAGAGGGTTGTGTGGATGTAGATGGAGAGGAGTTCTGGCTGTTAGTAGGAGCCTGCTTGTTAGTGCCGAGCTTGTATCGGCACTCAGCTTCAGTGTGCCCCACCTTCTTACAGTGGGTGCATGGAGGCTTGCTATGCAGTCCATTCTTCGGGCGAGTCAAGCCTGAGAGGTATCCGCGGAGCACTAGGTGCCTCTGAGATATGCTGTGAGACTGGTTGAAGGTTTTCCATGAATCAGCCATATGGCAGGCTTCCATAAGGGTGGTGGGTTGCTTATCATTTAGATATACAGCGAGGGGCCCAGGCACGCAATGGTAGAGATCCTCCAGCATGGTCCGATTGAAGAGGTCCTCAAACGTAGTGCAAGACAAGGAGTCGAACCAGCGGGTGCCAGACTGGGTCTTGTGACAGGCCTATTCAGTCCAGGACCAGCTGACTTCCTTGGCAAGGCCTCGGAATTGCTGTCTCCATTTCTCCGGGGATATTTTGTAGGTCTTTGTGATGACTCTGCGCACTTCAACCATGTTGCCTCTCTGACTCTTCTCCAGTGAGCGAAGGGCTGCCTTAGCTTTTCCCTCCATGTGCTTGGCTAGCACTTAAGCCCTCTCTGTCTCGGTGGTGCTGTGGTTGTCAAAGAGTGCCTCTGTTTCCTTCAACCATGCTTCTGGCTTGTCCTCAGTCCACTTGGGGATGAGGGAATTAATGCTCGAGTTTGGAGCATTTGGTGCAACAGGTGTGGGGTTTGGAGGCTTGGTGTACACCCATAGCTTCAGCATTTTCCTTTTTAGCTTTTTCCAGCTCGAGCTCCTTTTCTTTGAGAGCTAGTTCATTCTCCTTGAGAGCTTGAGAGCTTTCCTTGAGTGCTAGTTCATGCTGTCTTCTCCGTTCTTCTCATTCATCTTCCAGCCTCTGTTCTTCTTCATACCTCCTCTGCTCAGCTTCATAAGTCCTCTGTTCAGCTTCATAATTCCACCGTTCCAGTCTCTCTTCCTTCTCTTGCTTGGCCAAGTCATCCAGCTGCTCCTTAACCCACTTGGTGAGGTCCAATCCCATGAGACCTGCTGCCGTCCCCAGCTCCATGAAGGCTCTATGATTCTCTGTTGCCATGGTTCTGTTGGGTAAGGGCGTCTATCCGGGTCGAATGGATGTACTTGGGCAACAAGGGAGTGTCCCTCAGATTTAGGGTGACTCTTCAGTGATGTGGTACCTTTTCAATAAGGTGGCACTGTGGTTGCCGTGTAAAGGTCACACTGGTGGCACTCAGTATCTTTATGCACTGGTGTAACTTTTGTAACAAAAGGACTTTCTTCTGTGTTCTTTTCATGTTTTTTCCTTCTCTGGTTGGTGGTACTATGGTGCCAGTCCATTCCTAGGAACCCTTAACTTGAGTCCAACTAGTGTGTATTTAAGGAAAATGCACTCTACCCCAGCAGAGTGTAACAAATGAGTGGGAGAGAAAGGGAAGGTAAAAGAGTGAGAGAGAGAGATGTAAGCTATTCAGTTTATGACAGTGTCAGATTAGTGGCACTTTGGAAAAGGAAAATAAATGGTGGTTGCTGTTTTGGGGCCCTTGTGAGTGACTAGTCCCAGTACCCGCTGTGCTACTCCCTTTTCATGCAGAGGGAGAAAGGCTACTTTCTGCTTAGGTCTGGATAAAAGAGCTCACTCGTGACCAAAGTTTCTAACTGTAATTAATCTTAACGTGGCATCATCTATTTGTGGGACAGAGGTGCTTCTTTTATTTTGGCTTAGTTTAATTAATTATTCCTGAGTCGGCCCGTTCTTTCTATGAAGCCTGTGCATGTACACTTCAGATTTATGGTTAAATGCTTACTTGAATATATTAGAGAGAGAGAGAGAGAGAGAGAGAGAGAGAGAGAGAGAGAGAGAGAGAGAGAGAGAGAGAGAGAGAGAGAGAGAGAGAGAGAGATTCAGCCAGAAAATTCATGCTGCCTGAGAAAATCAGTAAAATTATTATAACTGCACACTGGCAGTGTTCTTATTTGGAGACACGTCTTTCTTGGGCTATTTTAGGGGATTGTCTTAGCAATCTTAACCCTCCCTATGGCCCGAGAAGTTATGATTAAAATTGGAGGTTCTCTCCTTTCATATAATTTCTTATGTCGGGGTATTTGTATTGGAACTTTTTGTTATATATCTCCTAAATAAATTCTATCTTTCCCTGACTAAATTATGCCTTGCCCTTATCTATTGTAGGGAATCCTATCCCATTTCCTGTCTATTGAAGTATTTCTGTCTAAGATTTTGCGAGTAGGATTACTACGCAAACAAAGTAGTTCCTGAAGTGGCAATTGAGGCAGAGCTATGGTGACTGTGGCGCCCCCACAAACCAATCACAGAAACAATAACAAAGGTTTTAAGATGGTGGACATGGGGTGCGGTCGATCCGTTCCCCAAAATGTTGGACGAATCCCGTTATAACACAGCAAAATTCAAAACAACTGCTGGACGTACACCTGCAGAGGAATACAAGATCCCGAGGCGTGTTTGTTTGCCATGAAAAGCGCAAAGCACCCGAAGTTCTCTCACAAAATGAACAAAGCAAATGTAGGAATACAGGTTTTTAACTAGATACACCAACAATGAAGGACTTTACATTATGGAGATGGAAAATGAAATTACTATGAGCTATGCTTTTTCTCTTTTTTTTTTTCACAATGAAGCGACTGCTTCATGATCCACCATGCTTACTACGGGTTTGAGGACACAAAGGAATGGATCTGTGACGTCCTGACGGGCCTGAATTTACATTATTTAAAAAATGCAAATTATGAAATTAACAGTTGCCGTTCGCTTGCTATATTAATGACATGGAATTTTGATATGCTTCCCGTGATATGAAAACTTATTAAATCTGTTATGTTCGCTCAGGGGACTTCTTTGTCATGATGAACGTGGTTACTTCTTTTGGAAATTCAATGAACTTCGCAAATTTTGTCCTTCCTACCTACGAAAGAAACTTTAGGCTCACTTTCTCCATTGTTTGTCGTGCAATTGTTAACTCCTTAAAAAATCAATATCATGCATTAATCCTTGGCCGAGGAAAATAGCAAAATATTAAATATGACTCGATAACTTGGCCAATGACCTTGGGAAATATGTGGCTATCTGTTTCCAAATTTGGCACAGTTTTCTTTCAGCCTGTGTAAATTGTAAATTGTAAATTAGCTGCTCTCAGTGCACACTTCTCTCCCTATGCTAATTTCTTAATTATAAAAATGGTATTCTTATTGCTATTATGCCTTGTCCTGTCTCCTTGTTTCGGAAGAGTTAGCTTGAAATTAAATATGATCTGACTTTTCTCTGAAAGTGATGTGTAATTAATTTGATTCCCGATTCTTTTCTCTTTAAATTAATCAGAGCATCATGGCAAGGTACGCCAGTGTTACGTGTGGGCTTTGGCTAATGAGTTGTTAAATTAGTTATTGTGATTGATGTAGCCCTGCTCCGCTGAAGTCACACGTAAACTATCAATTGGAGCTAAAAGTTACCCCCAAAAGACAGACAATTACTTAATTGGATTAGGTCACCAGTCGGAACTATGTATTAATAATTGGGTTATTTCTGTAACAAAGGAATTACATTAAACCCCTTCACTTCCCA
>NC_089744.1:14910000-14927500 GCF_040412425.1 Macrobrachium rosenbergii
CCTGTTAAAAGAAACATAGCATATATTAAAACCTGAAACGGAAAAATGCATAATGGAGACAAAACAGAAAAAAATGATAATGGAGAACAGAGGGGTTTCACTGCAACGTTAAATGGGTATTCCACATAATGTCTGGAGAAGATATAAGTGTTAATGAGTTATCTTACATTTTATGGCCATGCAAGCCGTTCCTCACAGTGGCTGTTCTTATACGAGTATACTAACACAGCTCAAAGAGCGATCACACCAGCCCCAAATCGAAGTCAATACGCATTGTATGGTTCCTCTTATAATATACATATTAGCGAGTGCATGTACGCAAACACTCACTTAATAACCCCTCTCTTGAAACGTGATGACACTACCGGATTCAATTTTCGAAGGACTCCGCCTTCAGAATCCACAGATATCACAAAGCTTCCATCAATATGTCGCATTATCCCCATGCATCTTGGCCATGATCCGAAGGCACAAATGAACGCGTCAGATACCCGCTGTATCTAACTGTGGAAAATACCAACATACAGGCCACCTGCACCGGACACACCTTTTTCAAAGGCCAGCAATTTGTCAGCTTTAAGTCTATATATATATATATATATATATATATATATATATATATATATATATATATATATATATATATATATATATATATATATATATATATATATATATATATATATATATATATATATATATATATATATATATATATATATATATACATATATATATATATATATATATATATATATATATATATATATATATATATATATATATATATATATATATATATATATATATATATATATATATATACTTCAGTACAACTGTATATATTTTTTCTTCTAGTTCCATCTTTATATATATATGACCTTACAACTGTGTTTTTTCTTCCAGTTTTTTGATTCTAGCACTTCTGTATCTATTTATATGCTGTCTAACAACTCCAACTCCTTTTTTCACTGTATTCAGTGCTGAATGGCTTAAAGAAACCCAGTGTTAGTTTTGAGAACTTATATTTCGTCACGTAAATAAATAACTAAGGAAATATATAAACAGATAAATAAATAAATCAATAAATGTCATCATACTCTGTTCATGTCTTCTTAAGATATGATGGCAACACGCAGCAAAACTTATGCAAATTGACACCTCACCCCCAAAAAATATATTTTGCCCTTCAGAAGTTTCATACTCCTTACACAATGCGGTCTACTTAATAAGAATAAATTCTATACTAGGTAGTTTTAATTTTTTTGTATTTTTAACAAGCATTTAGCACTCAAGAAGGTATGCGTATCAAACGTAACATTCCAACGAACTAAGGTGGAGTAATCAAATTTAGAAAATGTCCACTGAAAAAGAATAAATAAGAGGCCGTCGCCATGAAATATTTAAGAGAGTTTCTTTTGAACCCTGGACATCTTCCAGAACGGTTTGAGAATTGAGGAGAAGGAGATTCGTAGTTTCACTTAATCTTGGGGAAATGCAAATTCCTTCCCCTGATTAAACTTCCACTCTCGGCAAGGCTGGAGAAAATCAAAGCTCAGGAACTCAATAGCACGCAATTGCAGCTGTAAGTTAGTGAAAAAAAAAAAAAAAAAAGGAGGTGAATTTTCGTTATCTGAGAGATTTTCCTTATTCTCTCTCGTATCCTTCTTCTGTTTCTCACGTCTCATGATAAATTTGAAATTTGAAATCGAAGCTTTTTCCAGTGAATTCATATTGATTATTTTGTGGAGGTTCGGCACGCTCGTCCCCGACTGATCGATACACGAGGAACTAAAATGATTACAGAGCAGGCCCCAACAGATCAGCCTCTTATTCAATAATTATAGGCCATCTGCCAGGCGTCGTTCCAGGTTTATGTTTCATAATCCAATGACCAGATTGTTATTAATGTTGAGCAAAGACCTTCACAATCTTGTCTAGGTAATATTGCGCGTCCAATAAGCGAATGGACCGATATCACTGCATATGAGCAATTTGAAAGGATTATCCTGCGGATGTTCGGATCGACGTAAAGGGATTTCTCTCTTTGATCTTGAGATAATAATGTTGACGAGTCGTCACTAATCCCTTGCTTCTTTTTCACTGTCGTGTCCACATCATTTCAACGTCTTTGTGAAGAAATAGGAAGAAAATCTTTTGGAAGAAAAATACTCGGAAAGTAAAAGACATTTCATATCAGTCTGGTAAGAAGACATGTCATCAAAACCCGCTTTAAATAAAAAAGTAATATGTCATACTACTCCGAAGAGGAGAAATCCTCTTTTAGAGAAAGAAGATTAGTTGCTGAGGAAGGCCAGTACACCTTATTTAAGTTTGACAGATTCTCTCTCCCTCTCAACAACATTCCCCCTATTGTTTACAGTCTTTGTTTTTATTTATTACATTTTTCTACTTTCATCATCTATTATATTCTTATGATTTTAAATTTTATTGCAATATCTATTGGAAGTGTGTTGGATGGGGGCAGGGTCACAAAATTTCTTGACCCAGATAGTTTGGTGATTCCTGCAAAGTAGAGGCGAGACGCACCAGAAGAAGTTCATCTGGTCTTTGGGCCATTTCCCCCATCCAAATGGGTCCACCACCCTAAATTCGTTACATCTATACCATAAACCCTTACCACTCCCTAGAGTAGCAATGTCTCGGTTGTATTTACTAACATCTCAGTTGCAGTCCCCAGTAAGTTGACTGACCATGACTCAAGAGAGAAAGACTCATTCGACATTTACAAGGTACGAACTCCAACAAGGGGATCACGGCTTTTCGTAAAGCTCTCATCTACAATGGAGTCGATGCATTAGAATCCCAAGAGGCTGGCATTTCCTAGGACACTTATCTCAAGTACCACCGCTTAATACCATCACTGTAACTGTAAAAGCATGAATGTGACAGTGACTGGTAGATTTGCTGTTGTTATTTTCGTGTATGCTCCCGTCGCTGGGACAAAGTTTGCTCGGAGGAAAAGCATTAAGGTTGATTATTATATATATATATATATATATATATATATATATATATATATATATATATATATATATATATATATATATATATATGATGTGTAATTGTCTTTTGTTTTGGGTAATGTATTGAGAGAGAGAGAGAGAGAGAGAGAGAGAGAGAGAGAGAGAGAGAGAGAGAGAGAGAAATCAAGTGTTTTCTCCGAAAGGTCGTTGCTGCTTCTTCTTCACGTGGATAATGGCATGGACTCGGAGGTCCCAGATGCTGTCTTTGGCCTGAGCTTAAGACCACTTGTGGGACCTCGGTACAAATCCCGAGGAAGCCTTCGAGATGGATGGTACCTTTTGAACGTCGGTTCTTTCACTAAGGAAATTGCAGTCGGGAATTTGTTGACTCTTTTGCCGCCTTTTTTTTATTCTTTTTCTATTTCTTCGCCCTCCTTTCTTTATCTCACTTGTTGGGCGGATAGGGAGGTTGAGCGAATAAAAAAGGGTTGAGTTTTGGGTGCGGCTTCTTTATAGGAGACGCATAACTTGGCCAAATAAGAGAAGTATTTGCTTAAGATTATTTTCTCTTGCAGGTAATAGTGATCGTGATTTGAAAACCCAAGATCGATACAGAATGACATTTCAAATGATTTGCAAATAGATATCTTGTTAAGTAATTGTGTGCCCTAGAATTCATTATTCTTTCAACATGACTGGTATCCAAATCATTAGTTTCCAAACCTCATAAACATGGAAGAAGTTCTATTCAGCATTTTAGAAAATAGCTTCTTGCGCTTCTCTTTTTAAAATGTTGAAATAAAAAACACTAGTGGCCATTTTGTAGAACTTTTCAACAGGAAACACGGCAAGTTTGTGTGCCAGTATCCCTTCCCATGTTACTCTGTGAGGATGGGTAATATATTTTCTTTAGAATTTTCTTCTACAGTCCAGGCTTAAAAGCAAAAAATAAAACAAGTAAAAAATGCGCCGAAGTTTCTTCGGCAAAATCGAGTTTTCTGTACAGCGTATAACGCTGTATGGAACTCATAGCCACGGCCCGGTGGTGGTCTGTGTTGTTGGCAGCTATAGTGGTGCCAGACGCACGGTCCTGGCTAACTTTAACCTTAAATAAAATAAAAACTACTGAGGCTAGAGGGCTGCAATTTGGTATGTTTGATGATTGGATGGTGGATTAACATAGCAATTTGCAGCCCTCTAGCATCAGTAGTTTTTAAGATCTGAGGTCGGCCGGACAGACAAATAACCATCTCAATAGGTTTCTTTTACAGGAAACTAAAAAGAAGGAAAAAGGATAAAAAGTGACAGATTGTGAAGGCGACAAGAATCAAGGGAAATAAAATTAAGCAGATGACTCATCCTTAACCGGAGGAGATAAAACCAACTAAATAAGTAGTGTTCCTCTGCAATCAGTCGACGACATAAATATGCCATATTTTCTGATGTCTTTTTCTTGTAAACAATGATCAAGTTTCATTGCTACAAAAACTTCACTGTTACTACCTGGCATTATGAGTAGATAAAGCATCACATTAACCACTTAGCAAAAATTTTTCACCCGACGAAAAAGAATATACTCAAGCATTGCATTTCCAAATCAGACCCGTCGCCCTTCAACACTGATTATTTATTTGACCACCTGTGGTTTACTCTGAAGGTTTCGTTTCCTTCCTCAAGTTTTTCTTCCAACCACTCCTATATTTTCTTACGGACCTCTGAAGCCCGTTCCTTTTCAGGAAAAGGCTTTCCTTCCGCCCTTGCTTTTGCTTTTCCTTCGTCACGAAGGTTTCCCTTCCAGGGAGTTTTTTTATTCTCATTGTTTTTCGTTCAGTGTAATTTTCCCAGCTCAAAATTTTTCTTAAAGGAGTTTCTGTTGCCTATTAAAGTTCCCATTCCATCCTCGTGTGCTTTTTAACGATTTTTTTTTCCTGGGAGTTTCCCTTCACGATATGATTTTTTTCTTCCACCATATTTTTCCCTTCACGATATAATTTTTTTTCTTCCAACATATTTTTACCTTCACGACAAGATTTTTTTCTTCCACCATATTTTTTTAATATAATAAGTTTCTTATCCATCAGAGGTTTTCCCTATTTCCTAAAGGTTTTCACCAAATCATTAGGTTTTCTAGGTCAGGTTTTCTTGCCCTCCTCATGTCTTCCTTTTCTTATTTCATCTTCATTTCCTTTGTATGTTAGGCTTTATTTTTACCGACTGATCTCCTTACACTTCATAAATTTCCTCTCCCCTGCAAGCCTTTCCTTTCCCACCTTGAGTATTTACTTTCCTCTTCGAGGTCCTCCTTTCCATCAGCGAAGGCGAGCGTAAACGGTTAAAAAGATTTCCACCTCACAAAATACTGTTGCACCGGTTAAGGACTCCTGTAGGCTTATCGTTCCACCTGACAGTATTATGGGTAACTAAGGATCACTTTGGAGGGCTTCGGGGACCTCACATTCCAATCTTACGGAAAGCGACCAAGATTCAGGTCCGGATCGCCTTTTACTTCAATTGAAAGCCTCGCGAGAAGCACCTACAAATAAGGCTTGCCCCGCTGCTAGATTACGCGCCTGTACAAACACTTACACGTACGAATACTTGCCTTGCCCAAATACATTCCGAAGTGTATTTTTCTAAGGGCTAAGTTGTTTTCAACCAACAAGATATAATGTTGTATGAAACTTTCAGCTACGGCCAATGAAACCTTTATTCGCGCCCCATAAAACTTTCAGCCACGACCCGGTGGTGACCTTTGTTGTTGGTACCTATAGCGATGCCAGACCTACGATTATGGCTAAGTTTAATCTTAAATAAAATAAAAACGACTAAGGGTAGAGGGCTGCAATTAAGTATGTTTGATGATTTGAGGGTGGGTGGTCAACATAGCAATTTGCAGCCCTCTAGCCTCAGTAGTTTTTAAGATCTGAGGGAGGACAGAAAAAGTTCAGACAGAAAAAGTGCGGACGGACAGACAGAGCCATCTCAATGATTTCCTTTTACAGAAAATTAAAAATTCGTTAGCTTTTTAAAAACTTGTTGTCAAGTTAACTTACTAACACAGCAAACAGAATTGCACAATCACATGGAAAAGCAGTGCAATGTCCCGCCATATTTTTCTCAGAGGAAGGTTATACCTTTCACCAACGAAGTCTGTACGTCAGCATTTATTAATCATTAATAATATTGAATGGCTGCTTAGATAATAATAATAAGGATAACTTTCTTGTACTTCTTATGCTGAATATTTGGACAGCGTTTGCTTATAAGAATAAAGAAAATGTTTAAGGTAAAATTTCTCACGTAAACCATCGTTTGAATAAAAAAAAAAAATTCAAGACTCGCAACAAATTTCCAAGAACTCTGAGATTCAGACTCGACTTTTCACTTACTACTGTAAAATAAAACATAAATAAATAAAATATAAATACCAGATTTCATTTTCAAGCTAAGGTAGTCACGAATTCAACATAACATACCAGTGACTTCGAATTTTCATACGGGCCCAAACAATTACTTTTCCTAAAGAACACCAGTGGACACAGTTTATGAGTTTTCTTTGAATTAACTTTAACTTTTCCCAAAGAACGCCAGTGGACACAGTTTATGAAAGTTTTTCTTTGAATTAACTTTAACTCTTTGAAGGTAAACACTGCACTTAACTTCTATTTATATATATTCCCTACTAAAAGAAAAAAAAAGAAGTAAAATATCCAGTAGAAAAAATGCATTTCTAATTCATTTACAAGGTAACACAAGAGCAGGTTCAAAGAGGACAGCCGTAGAGAGCGTGCCACTTATACAGTATAGGTTCGGATCGATGGAGAAGGAGGGACGGGCTTTTAACTACCTGATCAAACACGCTGACGTAAATCAAAGGATAGTGACCAGCAAAAAAGAGGTCTCAAGATTGCTGGCAGGTAGGACAAAAAATAAAAAGTGCAGTTTTCCATGATCAAGAAAAGTGAGAAAGACAACCAATATAATAATGAAATATGATAATGATTATGGTGACATAATAATTCTTGTTAACTATAATGCTTCCGGCATCTGGTTATCTCGATAATTCCCTTGCCCAAATACCAGTTGCTGGTGATTAAAGAGTTGATCGAGATGAGGCAATCTTAAAATTACAGCTAACTTCAAGGGGACACCGACCCTTTGATTGTAGGAACCAGTACTGGGGCAGAAATAATAAGCGCACTTTGTGTTGTTAGATGCTTTTACCTGGGGGTTTTGGTGGGTGGGGGTGCTCCAGGTAGGAGGAGAGGATTTACTGAAAGTCTGGTCCTTCTATTTTTGAAAGGTTTCGTGTCCGATGATCTTCGAACACTTGTTAGGGATCAGGAATGTAATGATTTAGGTATAACTAGGGGCGAGGTTATGAAAACGAAAGAAGGAATGGGAAAATAAGATGAAAGAGAGCTAAGAAATGAAACGGAATTCGGTGATTTTCGACAACGAAATTAAACGAATTCATGTTTTAATGCTGGTTGGTCTCTTTATTGTTCGGGCGTCTGAGGTACTGGCATAATTCTCAAGCTTGCAGATTGTAATACTCTCTCCCTCCTGTGATAGCTGGAACTACCACCCACTCTCCGATAAACGAACGTTTCCAAGCGGTTCGACGTCATTCTACTCAGTAAATGACTTACGACCTTGTTCACTGGAACAAGGTGATTAATTTCTTCTCTGAAGCTGTAAAGGAAATAGTACTGAGAAGTAGAAGGGGCTTACTCTTGTATCTTCCGTCATAATTAGTATTCTCTCTCTCTCTCTCTCTCTCTCTCTCTCTCTCTCTCTCGCTTTTCATGCTCCTTACTGAAGTGGTAAAACTGAATCTATCCATTTTATTACTCTTTTAATGTGTATGTTCGTATTTATTCACGTGTGGTAGCATCAGCGTCATGTACTGATACACTCTCATACATGTATCTGATTGTATAAGCAAGATGTATGTATGTAATATAATTTTTTTTTTACAATATTTCACGTATGCGTGTTACTACAATTCTCACTCTCGGAGGCCATTGGAATATCAGAAAATTTTACCCTTTGCATTCTTCCTCAATATTGCGGAAACAATCCGAACTTCTATATATATATATATATATATATATATATATATATATATATATATATATATATATATATATATATATATATATATATATATATATATATATATATATATATATATATATATATATATGCATGTATGTATGTATATGTATATAATGACTTTGAGATCCTATTAACCACAACCATTCACTATCGAATAACTGCTAGGTACCTACATGCTTTACTTCTTGATGTCTCGTGAAACCCCTCCATTTTGCAATGACTGTCTTGTGCCCTTGACTGTGAGACATTTGCTGGGCGAATGTCCCAGTCTTGGCAATCTGAGACATAGGTTCCTGTCCTGGGGACTTGACAGCGAAGGTCATTTTATCCTAGCTACAATTCTCGTTGTGGATTGTAATATAGAGCAGTAATATGTCTTTGTATGTATATATATAGTATATATGAATTTACAGATATGATTAGTATATATATTTTTAGATATTTCCTATATGAAACCCCTTTTAGATTTATTTATCTTTTTAGTTACCTTTTTTTAATTTGATTACGGCGTCAATGACCTAGGTGTTGTAAAGCTAGTTTTAGCATTCATAAATCAATCAACTATTACATACTTTACTAATGCTCAGGATAGCAGACGCCTAAATAATGGTTAAATATTCGAAATTATCCTATGTACGCAAGCTACATAATCGATATTTTTGTGATATCCATCGGTGAGGAAGACTTTCAAGACTTATAGGAAGCCCCCTAACGAAATCTGTATTAAAATTAGTTGGTGAGAAGACCAAGAAGCAGAACAGAACCTTCCCTTCTTGGATACAATAGTTGAAGAAGAAAGCAGCGGGTTTAGACCCTCAGACCCACGGACTACACCAGAACCAAAAATACAGGAAGGTTCGTAAATGCAAGAGGAAAATGACCCTGTGCTTAGAAGAGGGCGGTCGTCAGTGCATACATAATCAGGGCACTCGCTCATTGATCAAAGAAGGGCCAGGTGCTTGTAGAACGTAATAGGAAATGACAGCATAGTAATTAAAATTGAGATGAAAATAAATAAATAAATAAAAATAAATAAATAAAAATAAATAAATAAAAATAAATAAATAAAAATAAATAAATAAATAAAAATAAATAAATAAATAAAAATAAATAAATAAAAATAAAAAAATAAAAATAAATAAATAAATAAAAATAAAATAAATAACAAGGAGGGCGTGATACAAAAATGCATAAAGATAAGTACAGTCCGAAGGGAAAATAGCTAGGAGACCAGAAAGGATCGAGAATTCCTCACATATAACAGGATAAGCTATGGCGTTATCTAAGAGAAGAAGCTCCAGCAATCAGATGGATAATGCGGAGAGGAGTTCGCACCATTTAAAAGGAAGTCTCGAATTTCTTCTGTCGTCTTCTGAAGGAGAAAGCAGTCAATATCAATGTGACATATGCACTTTCGTACCTCGAGGAGAATTGTGAATTACCTATAAAAGTCATTTTGTGACATCAAAGGCGATGTTTGCGTTATCACCGAAATCTGGAGGGCATGTTTCATTATACTGAACTGCATGACATGAGACCCACAGTAGACGAAGAGATCGAACCGACGACATTGATCAACCAGGAAAACACCAGTTCAGACTGTTGACTGTAGAACAAATGTTCATAGAATTACAGGAACTCACCCATAATCCATCCTACTGATTTACCAGGAGCCAGAGAGCTCAAGTCTTGGAATTTAAGTTCAAGGCAGCTAGAAGAAACCAGTGCAAATCTTACATATGAGATCCAAGGGCACTTGAGATGTGCAGTATTCATTTTGATGTATGTCCTATTCTTACAAAGTATTTATTTTGGCTTATTCATATTGTGATGTCTGTCTATCAGGCCAGTGTAGAAGGAATCATAATCGTAAAATAGAATTTTATACACGACATTACAAGTATTTTTCAGACTACTTTTAATCATAACTTTGATGCTGATTTTTCATAAATAAACACTCATTTAGTATAAAGAAATCAGAATGCAGGCGACGTTGTTAAATCCAGAGAAATATAAAAGGAAAAGACCTTTTTAGTATTGTTTCTCTCTTTTAACTGGATCATTGTAATTTTTTCAAGATTGTAATTTTTTCAAGATAGTTTTAAACACATGTATAAGGAAGAGAAAATGCATCTTTCAATATGTACACTATACATTTGACTTATAAATGTACACCATGCCTTCCTTGCAATAGGGGTGTGGAGCGATTATATTAATTAAACATAATGTAATTGGGCTGAGTACCAGCTCTATTGGATCAGTTACATATAATTTAAGTAGCCATTCAAATTTGAATCACCGTTATTAGGAACAGAGTTAAAGTCTCGCATTACGAATTCAGGATCAATTAACAAAGCCTTACTGACACTGCTGTCAGTAGCCTGATATAGAACAAAAGTTCTGTAATGCTGTCATATTTTCCAACACTTTTCCCGTCAATTTTGACGGTATGAGAATTGTGAAAAATAATTAATTTCATGTCAAAGGCCAGCGAAAGTTGTTTATTGATACTGAGCAAAATTGATGTTACTTTTAAATTTTATAAAATGGATTGGCTGTGAGTAAAATAGCATATTGTGATGGAGAAAAGACAAGTAAGGTAACTAATGCTTCGATCCATTAAAAGTCCCTACTTATTTATTACTAACAAGAATTAAAGAAACAGACAGGGACATTGCCGTAGTAAAAATGATACAGAACCAATGGAATATATGGTAATAATACTTACGAAACCAATGGAATAGAAATTATATCGCCAGCAGTTACGAAGTTATCCTGAACTCTAATCTGAATTGTTTTCCATTATTTTTCTATCTACTGATCACATATACCACTGAATTTAAATAGACATTTGTTGCCTTTTACGTTTTATCTGGACTTCTGTCTCTTTACGGTTCTGTTTATGAGAGGAAACAAGTAAAAAATGCACCGAAGTTTTCTGAACAGCGTATAATGTTGTATGAAACCCTCAGCCACGGCCCATGAAACTCTCAGCCGCGGCTCATGAAATTTTCAACCACGGCCCGGTGGTGGCATGTGTTGCTGACACCTATAGCGGTGCTAGACGCACGATCATAGCTAACTTTAACCTTAAATAAAATAAAAACTACTGAGGCTAGATGGCTGCAATTTGCTATGTTTGATGATTGGAGGGTGGATGATCAACATACTAGTTTGAAGCTCTCTAACCTCAGCAGTTTTTTTTTTAAATCTGAGGGCGGACAGAAAAAGTGCGGGGACAGACATAAAGCACCTCAATATTTTTCTTTTACAGAAAACTAAAAGTATCAGATCTGTAGTAATAGAATTCGTAGAATTTACAGCATACCGTACAACGGATACAATTCCAGTCATATTCGTCCGAACATAACTCACTCAACATTGCCTTAATAGATTAACAATGAAGTTAAATAGAACAATATTACATTTCCAAAAGACTGCAAAATTTGGCGTCTTTCCAATAAAAGTTTCCCGTTGTTTCAAGGTTGACATCTGTTTTCTTCGACCGTGAGCGTTAGCAACACTGCCCAATCTCCTTTGTGCATTGCGTGCCAGCCCGATGGCCATCACCTTGTTGCTAATTTTCTTTCTCTCATCCTCCGTCATACAGGTCTTAGATATGGGTCACGCTACGTCTGTAATTATAAATCTGCTCCTCATTCTATGTGTGGGGCTTGCTTGTGTTGTTTTTCTTTCATGTTTTTTTTTTTTTTTTATGTAGAGTTGATAAATGACTGTATGCGCGGAATGTTTCACCTGTTATTATCTTTCTTGATGTTCTCTATGGTATTGTTTCATGTGTGAGAGTTTTAAAAGTCAGTAAATATTTCCTCACATACATTCTCTCCATCTCTTGTTTATATTTATGAAATCATCTTAATATATATTTATATATAATATATATATATATATATATATATATATATATATATATATATATATATATATATATATATATATATATATATATATATATATATAATGTGTGTGTATGAGAATATGTGCCACAATTACTCTGAAACGCATTGAGCAATTTCAACCAAACTTGGTATACATATGGCTTACTATCTAGAAATCAGCACTGTGGGGGTAAGACATCACTAGCACCAAAGGGCACCAAAAGGGAGGGAGGGCTTCCCTGAAACGGGACTGGTTATGCCCGTAGACTTAGTAACTTTACAAATTTATCATGCCTAATTTCGGTATACATATGATTTACTATTTGGAAAAGAATACTGTGGGGGTAAGACCTCAATGGCACCAAAGGGGGTGGGGGTTGGGAAGGTGGTGAAAGAGAGAGAATGAGAGGGAGAGGAAGTGAGAGAGAGAGTAGAGAGGTATTAGGGAGAAGAAAGAGGGAAAGAGAGAGAGAGAGAGAGAGAGAGGAAGAGAGAGAAAGGGAGAGAGTGAGACAAAGAAAGAGTGAGAGGGAGAGGAAGTGAGAGAGCGAGAGAGAGTGTGAGGGAGAGGAAGTGAGAGAGAGAGTAGAGAGGGTGTTAGGGAGAAGAAAGAGGGAAAGAGACAGGGAGGGTTGGAGAGAGAAAGAGAGAGAATGAGGGAGAGAGAGAGGGTGAAAGTGAGAGAAAGAAAGAGAGAGAGAGAGAGAGAGAGAGAGAGAGAGAGAGAGAGAGAGAGAGAGAGAGGGGGAGTTTATTAGTTGTCATTCAGAGTTATCCCAGGCAACTCCGGGTTGGTCAGCTAGTATTCATATAACTATACCCAGGGCGACATTACATGAATAAAAAATATTTGGAAATAACATCCCCATAACTACTGAATAAAAATCTTCTAAAAATAGGGAAATAAGAAACCCTTCATGTTCAATGCAACATAGCAAATACAACAGCATGGTTCCATGCAAGACTCCTCGAGGAACGACCATTAAAGCCGGAAGTAATCAAAACCAGAATTTGTTTTATGATAACCAACCGATAAGACAAAGTTGATTGCTGAGGAGACTTCTCAGATATCAATCCATTTCTCGTATTCTCCGTCATTATGGGATCCAGGTTATTGTCGTATTCATGAATAATCTGTTATTCGTCGTTTGTTTTTGGGATTCGTTGTTGAGTTTGAAAAGAAGACGAGAATAAACATCCTTATCTTCTTTCCAGGGAATGTGGTGGAAGGATTCACATGGGAACGTGTTTCAGATATATATATATATATATATATATATATATATATATATATATATATATATATATATATATATATATATATATATATATATATATATATATATATATATATATATATATTATATATATTATATATATTTATATATATATTTATATATATTTATATTATTTATATTTATATATATATTTATTTATATTTTATATATTTATATATATATATATATATATATATATATATATATATATATATATATATATATATATATATATATATATATATATATATATATATATATATATATATATAGAGAGAGAGAGAGAGAGAGAGAGAGAGAGAGAGAGAGAAAATGTAATTAGCCAAAGTGACCAACTTTTACCAGGTCCGTGGATTGTTCCTGGCCTATCTCTCACCAGTTCACCTAACGGTAACTGAATACTAGTATATGATGGGTTCATGCTAAGAAGACGTAAGGCTGGCAACCTCATACCTGTACATTTATTGAGAATCAGAAAAGCTTAACCCTCTTGTTGCAATGGTGGAAAAGTGACAAAAGGTTATACAGTACTATGATCTGTGGTCAGCTGCCTAAGCAGTTGCAGTAACATCTCGATGTTAGCAAAGTCTTGGGACAAAAGTTTATCATGATCTAAAGTGAGGTATGCACTCTAAATGGCATATGCCTCTTGTCCTTTGAAAGGACAATGAAAACCAAATTATTTTTGCTACTGGCCCTG
The DNA here is from genome assembly GCF_040412425.1 of Macrobrachium rosenbergii. NCBI lineage: Eukaryota > Metazoa > Arthropoda > Malacostraca > Decapoda > Palaemonidae > Macrobrachium > Macrobrachium rosenbergii. The sequence continues at coordinate 14,923,985 of NC_089744.1, forward strand.
TGTGAAAACTGAATTGCCTTGGAGTACAGAGTTCGTAGCAGCATACTCAGTTTAATTCGAAAAAGAGAGAGGAATAATGAGGTGTTTTGCATAAGTGCACATACCTTTCTCAGGCTAAGAACAAAAGAGTACAGAAACAAGAAGAAGGAAGTAAAGAAGCTTTAGCTTCGCAAAGAAGCATTTGTCCAACTTTTTAAAGAAAATAAAATTCGCATGAACGAAAGCATTACAAGAGTTGAATTTTTGTGTGTAACTGAATGTGGTGCAAATGAGGTGAAATATATGTTAACAGATATTAAAATATATGTTAACAGATATAAGGAAACTAAAAAGTACCTTTGTGTCTTGCTTTTGAATCATCATATATGTGTGAAATCAGAAGCAGTGGGGGAGTTTTCAGCTGTGGGATTATTTGACTAATGAATGAGATAGACAGAGAGAGCTACAACGATGACCATCGACTCTTTCTTACTGTATTGATGAATCTAGAATGAACAATGTGTGGATAAAACTTCCACAGCATAACCCATTTCACCTACCTATTCAAAAGCTTTATCAGCTCCTCGTAGATACCTATCACATGCTGAAACACTTTCCTATAACCTGATTCCACTCTTGTGCTTCCTGGAGAATAAAACTCTTCTGTAGCAGTTACCATCTGCATTATCTGTTTCCCTTTTTTCAGTTCAGAATTAGACTCCTTTTCATCACCACGTCCTCAGTTTTCTCCATCTGAAACTTTCAGATCCACCTTTTCACTAAGGCCAAATATTCTTATCGCTAAGTTCCCTAGCCTTTCAACCCTTTTTACCATAATTATATTAGCAACGGTTCCAGCTGTTGTTTTCCCTTGCATTCAGCAAAGTTTGTTTAGTAGACATTTTCAGTAGCCAAACTTTTATTTTGTAGAAATTCATGGCTTCATCTGGGCTGTAATCACCTCGTCTGTCATCCTACCTTCATCTGTTTCGTTTATTCCGAATACCACCATGAATCGCTCACTCTCGTTTTCCAGTATATAAAGTAACAGTGCGTCATTCTTATGCTTTTACTGTGCTTCCCTTATAGTTTTCCTCACAAAATTATTCACTTGGAACATTCTTTATTTATAATCAGCAACAAAATCTTTCAAACGTATCTGTTTTACCTTTTCCCAGTCACCAAAGACCACTGTATATATATATATATATATATATATATATATATATATATATATATATATATATATATATATATATATATATATATATATATATATATATGCTTGCATATAGAACCTTCAGTACAGGATTTACTTATCGTAGTAACTGGATTAATACAGATACCATGCATAAACAATCACTAACTTTGCAACACATTGGGTACAGTTTTATGTATTAATTTCAAATATGAAGTAATTTCTAGATATTATCAGATAAAAACTTTTATTATTTTTGCCTCTTGTAATAAAAATGAACTTCTTGGAGAAAATAATTTCTTACTGAATAAATTTTCAGAAAATAAAAACTGATAACCAGATGAATGGACAAATGAACAAATGAGTGAGATGAAAAGTAATGAAACAAAGACTGGGGCTTAAATTATAGAACGCTGTATACATTATACGTCCCTCCCTCCTTTAATTTAGCCTTGGCAGTAGAACTCGGTAATTAATTACTGAAAATAAAATCCTACGATATATAATAATTTCATTCCTAAACATATGCAAGTAGAGGGAAACATGAAATATAATTATGGCGCGAGAAAGGGGAGGGCCCTCGGCGCTGACGAATAGGATTCCTTTCCTTGTGAAATATTACGTAGTAACAAATATTCCGTCCTCGGAGAATCCCCAAACAAAACAAAATTTCAGACGTATAACCAGAGGAAAATCCTGTTTGCATTCTCCGCTTGTTTGCTTGCTATTCTTGCTCTCTGATTAGAAATGGCTGAAGCGGACTTGCATGAATTTGCACGGCATAGTTGAGCTTGGCGTTACCAGGCTGGAGCAAACATTTCGGGAAATGTTTACGATTTGTAGTTAAGCTTAATTATGATCTGTAATGAGTCACATTTACAGTTTAGGAATTTGTGTCCTCTTAAATATCCGATAAAGAGCACTTGCTAGATCCTTGATTTATAGAAAAATTCGGTCAGAGGTCATGCGCTGGGTGCAGGGGTCATTCACCTCTTATAAGAAAAATGTGATAAAGTGAATGATTAAAGAGCTTCATTTTTTCTGTTAGAAAATGATAATGTTAGAGAACTGTAACAAAGAATACAATCAGGCCCAGCAATCTGTAATCTAAGCATCCCTGTCAAATCTAATTAATTTCCTTAGGATTTCCTTCCTAAACATGACTTTTTTATATAGAGCCCTTGGTTAAAGAAAATTATTAATGAATTATACATCTTTTATATGTATGTATATATATGTATATATATACATATATATACATGTATGTATGTATGTATGTATGTATGTATGTATGTATGTATGTATGTATGTATGTATGTATGTATGTATGTATGTATGTATATATGTGTGTGTGTGTTGAAAGAAAATAGGAAAATAAGTGTCATTTTCCAGTGGTTTTTGTTTATACTAAATTCTTTGCATCTGTGATTTTTGTATACACACACACACACGATAAATATGTATATATATATATATATATATATATATATATATATATATATATATATATATATATATATATATATATATATATATATATGTGTGTGTGTGTGTGTGTGTGTGTGTATAGTGCTTGATTATAAAAGTTTAAATGTTTCCCCCATCAAATATTATTATTACTTCTATATTTCATTCCCCACTTAAAAAATAACGCACCATTGTCAATATGTAGAATGTAACATAACTTATCGAGTATGGGAAGGCAGAATTATATAAGAGATGTAAATAATCTTTTACCACAAAAAGTTACCGAAGTCCAGTTAAAAAAACACATAATCAATATATGTTTGTTTGAATATGTGTGCTATATTGGAGTGAAATTCTCATGGAGTCATGTATATATTTATATATGTACGTGAAAGACTTAACCTTATCCTAGCTTAGACCTTTCCAGTTCAATCCCCATGAATTAATACTGAATTAAATTACAATCCTTTTGACATCGCTCAATTGTGTGCGGTTCTGTTAGACTACAATGTTTCTTTAGGTGCAATATAGATGAATAAGTAGGTATCTAGATTTCCACGAATAAACGTCATAATCTATTTACTGCGTGTGGATTATTAAGAGCGCTTAACAATCACCAGAAAATGTTCTCATTTATTAGTTAAAACCCGTACTGTAGGGTATGTTACTCCATGGGCTTGAGTACGCTCACAAAGTAAGTAACTGTATCAGTCTATGCAAGTACATAGTCTAACCGAATGATCGTTCTTGAAACTGAACTGCAGATTTGCTTGTCTTTAAATTACTCTCATCTCAAGTATGATCATTATCTCAAGCAACTTGCATAATGAACTACTCAGGGTGGTAACTTTCCTATTATGAGAATTGCTTGC
>NC_089744.1:14932500-14940000 GCF_040412425.1 Macrobrachium rosenbergii
GTATAAGTTGATACCGAACTTATTATCAACTAAAATATTCCCCTTCGGTTAACATATATGAAAATATATTATTTCCAAGGTAGAGCGAATTGGATATTAAAGTATATATGTAGCTTATGTATGATTCATATACAAGCATATGTATGCTTGTATATGAATCATGGTGATGTGATAAAATTCATTCATAATATGGCTGCGTGCGACAAACACACTACACGGTTCGTTGTAGAGGTGAGTTAATATTGATTTTAATTACAAACACCTGAGTTCCACAGTGATTTGTAGGTGGGAGTCGGTATCAGCTTATACTTCCCTTGATGGCCGTGTGGTTTAAGGTGCGTCACTGTAATCCTGAGTTCTTGTCTTCCGTGGTTCGAGCCCACGAGACGATGAACTTATAATCAACTAAAAAATTCCCTTTCGGTTAACATATATGAAAATATATTATTTCCGAGGCAGAGCGAATTGGATATTAAAGGACATATGCAGCTTAACGCTTGTATATAAATCACGGTGATGTGATGAAATTCATATATATATATATATATATATATATATATATATATATATATATATATATATATATATATATATATATATATATATATATATATATATATATATATATATATATATATATATATATATATATATATATATATATATATATATATATATATATATATGTATGTATGTATTTTGTATAGCTATACCAAATATCTTCCTAGAGGCAGAGCGGATTACAGTTTCAAGAGACCCGCAGTATCCGAAAATCCTCTTTTTTTTTTATATAGTTCAAGTTTTTGAGTTTTCGAACAACACTTCCCACCTCTTCAAAGAACTGTTCCAGGGTTCTTTCTCCTCGCAATCTGGCAATATTTTTCGCCACCTCAAAAAGGGTTATCTGGCTAAGTAATATTTTGTTAGGAAACCGTACTTGGACGTCAGCTAGTTTCTTCGTTATGCTCTTTCGATGATCCTGATGTTCAAATTGCTAGTACATAATAATTTTCAATCATGTATTCAAATGACGTTTAAATTAAACCATGATTGTTATACAACACTAAAATCTTGCATCAGATACTTGAAACACATTAATAACATTTTGCAAGCAAACTGAACACACTTAAAACTTGCTTAAGATCAAAGCGATATTGTGAAAATCTTAAACTAATTGTAGACACTTTAGACTTGTACCCTGTCAAAAATATTTGTACAGAAGCGCCGTGGGTAAATAACAATGACTTGCGGTTTAGTGTGGTATTTTCTACCCAGTTTTTGTACACTCTCTCTCTCTCTCTCTCTCTCTCTCTCTCTCTCTCTCTCTCTCTCTCTCTCTCTCTCTCTCTTTATCCTTTAATCTTACATACTCTTCCATAAAGTTTTCTGATCGTGCAAGAGAGAGGGAAGGAGAGAGGCGTGAGATTAAAGGAAGATATATAATTTTAAAACATTAATTATGCATTCTAAAGTCATTACACTTACTTAGGGTGGAACTATATAAAAACTACTTTTATTTAAGCGTAAACCTATCTCATATTTAACCTAAACACCGAGTTTTTATTTTACAAAGCAGTTATCGATAGCATAGGTTTACAAACAACAAATTCACAGCCAAAGCGAGGGTCGTATTCTTCAAAACGTATAGTGCTAAGCAAACATTGAGTTAAAAAATTACTTCATGTATAATCCCAATGAGTCTCCTGTCACAGTGAAGTTGCAACGCAACAGTATGCATCTCTCAATCAGCTATATTAATAACACAGTACACTTCAACACATAGAGAACGATCACTTGAAGAAGATTCTGAAAAAAAAGGTGTATTAAAATCATTAATTAAATAAACAGCTTATATAAAGAAAGAGTTTTAAACACAAAAATACTTCACCTTTTCGCACTAAAGACTATACTGTACAGTTTCAACCCCAGTACATTATATATATATTTATACACATCAACTAAAAAATTCCCCTTCGGGTAACATACTTGTGTATGAAAATTTATTATTCCCGAGGTAGAGTGAATTGGATATTAAAGGACGTTTGTAGCTTGATGCTTGTATATGAATCACGGTGATGTGATAAAAATTCATTCATATATATATATATATATATATATATATATATATATATATATATATATATATATATATATATATATATATATATAGGTATATATATATATATATATATATATATATATATATATATATATATATATATATATATATATATATATATATATATATATATATATATATATATATATATATATATATATATATATATATATATATATATATATATATATATATATATATATATATATATATATATATATATATATATATATATATATATATATATATATATATATATATATATATATATATATATATATATATATATATATATATATATATATATATATATATATATATAATTATATATATATAAATGTATATTTAATATATAATTGTGAAGCTACAAATGTCATTTTATCAAATTCACGCTACTTAGGGAATATTCCCGATGGAGAATTATCATCGAAGGGGAATTTTTTAAGTGATAAATGGATCGCCGGTCTCGATCCCTCGACACAGTACCCTCCAACGACTCCATTCTACGGTAAAACCATTGAGCCACCAAGAGAGGTATAAGGTAATGCCGAATCTGCCGTACTTTTTTACCTGTCGAGAGCGAGGAAATTGTACTTGGCTTCGGCATTAACCCACTTCCACCATAATAGCTCATTGGTACATTGCAACACACAGCTTTTATTGTGAAATTTTTTAACACACCGTGATTTATATACAATCATGAAGCTACAAATGTCATTTAATATCCAATTCACGCTACTTCGGGAATATCACCAATGGGGAATTATCAGCGAAGGGGAAATTTTTAAGTGATAAATGGATTGGTACTGCCGGGTCTCGATCCCTTGACACAGTGCCTTCAAAGGACTCCATTCGACAGTCAAACCATTGCGCCACCAAGAGAGGTATAAGTTAATGCCAAAACTGCCATACTTATTTACCGGTCGAGAGCGCGGAAATTGTACTTGGCTTCGACATTAACCCACCTGCCACCATGATAGCTCGTTGGTACGTTTGGAACATGTAGCTCTTATTATGAAATTTTTTATCACACTGTGATTTATACACAATCATGAAGCTACAGTGTCGTTTAATTTACAATTCATGCTACTTCGGGAATGTCCCCGTTGGGGATTTGTCACCGTGATTTATATACGACCATGAAGCTACAAATGTAGTTTAATATCCAATTCACACTACTTCGGGAATATCCCCAATGGGGTATTATAACTGGAGGGGAGTTTTTTAAGTGATAAATGGATCAGTACCGCCAAGTCTCAATCCCTTGACACAGTACCTTCTAGCATCTCCATTTGATGGTCAAACTATTGTGCCACTAGAAGAGGTATAAGTTAATGCCGAATCTGCTATACTATTTACCTGTCGAGAGCAGGGAAACTGTACTTGGCTTTGACATTAACCCACCTCCACCATGATGGCTCATTGGTACATTTGTAACATGCAGCACTTATTATGAAATTTTTTATCACACTGTGATTTATATACATTCATGAAGCTACAATGTCGTTTAATATACAATTCCTGTTACTTCTGGAATATCCCCGATGGGGATTTGTCACCGGAGGGGAATCTATTAAGTGATAAATGGATCAGCACTACCTGGTCTCGATCCCTTGACACAGTACCTTCCAGCGACCCGGTCCATTCGACTGTCAAACCATTGAGTCACCAAGAGAGGTATAAATTAATACCGAATCTGCCATACTTATTTACCTGTCTAGAGCGGGGAAATTGCATTTGGCTTTGACATTAACCCACCTCCACCATGATAGCTCATTGATACGTTTGGAACATGCAGCTCTTATTATGAAATTTTTTATCACACCATGATTTATACACAATCCTAAAGCTACAAATATCGTTTAATATCCAGCTCATGCTACTTTGTGAATATCCCCGATGGGGAATTATCACTGAAGTGAAATTTTTTAAGTGATAAATGGATCGGTACCACCGGGCCTCGATCCCTCTACACCAGTGGTTCTCAACCTGGGGCGCGCCCCTGGGGGGGCGTCAGCAGTTTCAGGGAGGCGCGAGGCCTAGGGAAAATTTTAAAATTCTAGAATTAAATTCGTTATTTTCTTAACAAGAGTGAGGAACTAATATTCAAGTTTATTAAAAATATGCATCCGTATTGCCTTATAACGTTAGTTTCCTATAGTCTACCACTCTAGTTAGACTCGCTAGACTTACCATTATTTTGTAATTATTTACCTCCCTCCCTGTCCCTTGAAACTCCTTTCTTTCTCGATGGTCAGACCATTGAGCCACCTAAGAGAGGTATAATAAAAAGGTTAATGCTCTACACAGTACCTTCCAACAGCTTCATCTGCCAAGAGAGGTATAAGTTAATGCTGAATCTGCCCTACTTATTTACCTGTCAAGAGTGGGGAAATTGTACTTGGCTTCGGCATTAACCCACCTCCTCCACCATGGTAGCTCATTGGTACTTTTGGAACATGCAGCTCTTATTACGAAATTTTTTATCACACCATTATTTATATGCAATCATGAAACTACAAATGTCATTTAATATCCAATTCACCTACTTCGGGAATATCCACGATGGGGAATTATCAACAAAGGGGAATTTTCATGTGATAAATGGATCGGTACCACCAGGTCTTGATCCCTCGACACAGCCGTTGGAAGGAACTGTGTCGAGGGATCGAGACCTGGTGGTACCAATCCATTTATCACTTAAAAAACTCCCCTTCACTGATAATTCCCCACTGGGGATATTCCTGAAGTGGCGTGAATTGGATATTAAACATTTGTAGCTTCATGATTGTATATAAATCACAGTGTGATAAAAAATTTCATAATAAGACCTGCGTGTTCCAAACGCACCAGTGAGCTATCATGGTGGAGGTGGGTTAATGCCGAAGTCAAGTGCAATTTCCCCGCTCTCGACGGGTAAATAAGTACGGCAGATTCGGCATTAACTTGGTTTAACCGTCAAATGGAGTCGTTGGAAGGTACTGTGTCGAGGGATCGAGACCCGGCAGTATCGAGCCATTTATTACTTAAAATATTCCCCTTCGGTGATAATTAAACGACATTTCATCGGGTATATTCCTGATTATAGTAGCGTGAGTTGGATATTAAACGACATTTGTAGCTTCATGAATATATATAAATCACGGTGTGATAATATATATATATATATATATATATATATATATATATATATATATATATATATATATATATATATATATATATATATATATATATATATATATACATATATGTGTGTATGTATATATATATATATATATATATATATATATATATATATATATATATATATATATATATATATATATATATATATATATATATATATATACATATATATATACAGATATAAGTATATAACAGATATAAGTATATATATATGTCACTGTTTACCAGATACGTATGTAATTATAATGGCCATAATACCCTCATAACCTACCGAATTCTTCGCAATATTTCGATGCGCTTGTCACTGCAAAGCGTTAGACCCTATGGGCATTATATATATATATATATATATATATATATATATATATATATATATATATATATATATATATATATATATATATATATATATATATATATGTGTGTGTGTGTGTGTGTGAGTGCGTATGTTTAACAACGCGTCTTTTTATGCTCTAAGGGATGGCTCCAGGAGCTTGAACGAAGTTATCAGCGTCATTGCCTTTTCCAATCCGTAATTAATTACTCCAGCCGATTGACTTCCAGGTACATAATTCCTGACTAGGTCAACAGATTTAACAGAATTCACTAGGAATCCGAATCCAGGAACTTTCACTGGTGAAGGAAATAAATGTTCATAAAAATGAATGGGAAACATGGGAGCATCATAAATTGGATTATAATTCTACCCTTTCAAAGGTACTTACGGTTTGATAGGTACATCAAAGTGGTATTAACTTACAGAAAATTTCCCCAAAGGAAAGGTAATCAGGAATAGGAAGGCAACTATTTCTCTGATGTACAGTTTTCCACAATATGCTTAATTAATCATTTTTCCACGACTCATGTGTTTCCATATTCCCTAATAGCTTGAATATTGGAAAAGTCCATGTAATATCTACTAATAAGCTCCGGATGAAAGGGAAAGGCACCACAATGCAACAATCTCTTTTTCTAATTAGAGTATTCTTATGCAGTTCCACTGCACGGTTATTTGATATATTTTAGTAGGTATTGTACAAGTCATGAACTTGTATATAGAAATAAGCAGATTTTCTTGAAAACAGAATTAGACTGTTTATTAGAAAATAATAGAACAGACACAAATACAAAGACCGTGCAGTTAACAAATGGTGTTATGAAATTCATTTTCTTCTTGTCATGCTGAATAACAAAGGGTTATTTATTTTTTGAAGCTCCGTAATCATTAGCATTTTTCTTATTTCTTTTATTATGTATGATCGAAAATAACATTGCTTGATCTCTTACTATGAAAGGCACTAGATTTTTTTTGCCGTATTTTCATAGTTACTTTGTAATCTTAATTTCTCTTAAATCAAAGTATCGTTCTAGATCAGTTCGAAATTAATCCCGTAAAAATGGTAGCTATGTTTCTGCACGGTTGTTTCACACCTCTTTAGCGAATAATTTTCACAGGCAATTCTTCATATCGTTTGTAAAAAAAAAATCCTAATATACTTACCAGCGGCTCAATTCAATAAAAATCAACAAGAAAAATATATATATATATATATATATATATATATATATATATATATATATATATATGTGTGTGTGTGTGTGTGTGTGTGTGTGTGTGTGTATATATATATATACTGTATATGTATGTATATATATATATATATATATATATATATATATATATATATATATATATATATATATATATATATATATATATATATATGTGTGTGTGTGTGTGTGTGTGTGTGTGTATACAGTATATGTATGTATATATAAATATATTATAAAAGATTATTCAAACATTTAGACCAACAATATTTTCCGCTGAAAGTAAAACCTCTTATCGGATAAACGACCCCACCGTGCTTTAGATGAGGGCAGTCAAAGAAGATAATGGGCAACATATCCAGTCGGAAGCCACTAAACGACGGGAGGTAAATGACTGGTAACTCCCTCAATAACAGACATAATGACACATAATGCCAAGCACCTAAGCATTGACCGGGCTCTGGCCAAGCACCGAGATGAATTGCCTTTATGAAGCGGGCGAAGAGAGCTCAATCCCCTTTTACAGCACGTAAACCGGCACCTCAGATTGATCTGGGGAGTCATGGCTTCATGTGGCACTAAGGGGGCCGAAGGCCTGTCATATGCCAGGTCCCAGAGTAGCAGGCTGGGTGCTAAATGAT
>NC_089744.1:14942500-14955000 GCF_040412425.1 Macrobrachium rosenbergii
CCTCTCCCTCTCAGTCCTTCTCTGCAACTTAGAATATTTTCCTCACTACTCTGCCTCTGCCTGACACTCGCCCCCAACATGTGTTTTCCGACAAATTTTGTTAGTTTCTCTCTCTCTCTCTCTCTCTCTCTCTCTCTCTCTCTCTCTCTCTCTCTCTCTCTCTCTCTCGCGAAAATTCTTGCCTGACACTTTATATTCTGGGTACGTGCAAAAGCAGAACCATTAATAATAACAATAATAAAAGAGAATGACTCTCATGCATATTTCATGAATTCTTTGGCAGAGCTGAATTTTGTATTTCAACAGAAAGGGGACGAAATAAAAAAATTATTATGGATATGAAAAAAAAATATCATCATTGGTTTCAGGGTGCAAGGATAGAATTTTTGTATTATACAGAAAAAGCTACGTTGTTTGAACGTAAGGTTAATAAAATGAACTTTAAGAATAAAATGGAAAAGTTCCGTTATAACTAAATGGGATGTAGATACCTCACTGATCTGCAGAGATTAAAGTATTTGCGATGCATTGTATAAAGAAAAGTGGCAAAGAGATCAAGAATGAACTACAGGTCATTTTTTTTAAAGGGACTAAAATACCAGCCAATTCTTAGTCCCTGGAGTTCATTTTCATAGCTCAAGGAGGATTTCAAACTAAGCTAATCGAAACAAATATTATCCAGAATTATTTGCACATCCTCTTACCTGCCTTTGTCAACTGAAGTTTCTTGTACCTGCTTCATCATTAAAAACTCAAGCATGATTTACTAATAAAAGCATTATTCCTGGTAATCTATTAGCCTCCCTGAACATCAAGTCCCTCAGCTTACTAGTTCCTCATTGGACGGGTGGGTACCGTTCTCAGCTAGCACCCCGCTGGCCCCGCGTTCGATTCTCCGACCGGCCAATGAAGAATTAGAGGAATTTATTTCTGGTGATAGAAATTCATTTCTCGCTATGATGTGGTTTGGATTCCACAATAAGCTGTAGGTCCCTTTGCTAGGTAACCAGTTGGTTCTTAGCCATGTAAAATAAATCTAATCCTTCGGGCCAGCCCTAGGAGAGCTGTTAATCAGCTCAGTGGTCTGGTTAAACTAAGGTATACTTAACTTCATGGTAAAGGTAAAGTCTAAGTAATGGAAAACTCATCATCCATTTACTGCAAGTTAATGACTGTTATTATCATGAGAGTGAGGAACAACTTTGGATTACAGAAATTACAGCGTCAACAGGAGGACATTAGGGATTATACTCTACTCGTGTCGGATCTATTTATGGATCCCAATTTTAAAGTTCCTTCTTTTTGCGATAAGAGATTCATGATTTCTCTCTGCATGAACATCACTTTGGTTACAACTGAGTCGTTTGAATGATTTTCTAATTACAGGTCAGTGCCACATTTACTGCTGCATTATCGTCTACATTATACATCAAATTTTCGTTAACATATCACAAAATGAGACCTGTATCGTTGAATATCAACTGCTATGCGCGATACGTTATCATGAAACTATCTTTTTACATTCTATTGTCGACAAAACTAAAAGTAGTTTAATAAACAACGAAAAGTAAAGAGCTAAACGGGCAGTAGGGAAATCCTGAGTTGTTGAACACCATAAAAAAAATCCCCACAAAATAATAATGAATATTATCATTATTGCCGTCGTTTTTATCGCTGTTGACAAATGTTTAAACATCGAAAAAGTCTGTCGAAATACTTTTAAGATGCCACCGATTTGAGTATTGTGAAGAATTCAGTTTATCTGTTGTATCAGTAGTAATGAAAGAAATTACTTGGGAGCCTGGCAAATGATACACTTCAGTCTCATTTCATTTCTGAATCTTAAAGTACGTAAAAAACTATCGTCAAAGTAATGACACAGTACCGGCAGATTTGAAGATTCGTAGGTATTCTCGACCGCAAAGCAAAGTGCCTCGTTGAAATAAACAATCCGCCCGATGATCCACAAGAGGAAACTCCAAACATGTGACCGTTGGGTTGGCTTTTATTGCAAGGGCCACTTATAGAGCACAAAGGGGGTAATCTTATGTGTCTCTTAACGGTGATGTCCCGCGACCACCCTGCAATAAAAGATCAACAGAACGCGACCCAGGGACAACCGGGAGACCCCCTGCAGTAGCAGATCAACGGAACGCAAGCCAGGAACAAAGAGGAGACTTCCCCTTTCCCGAGGAGGGGATCGTTTGTTGCTAATCCCGAATATCTACATCCATCAAGGAGCATGTCGTCAGGAAGAACTGATCAAAGTTAGAAGCTTGCTACTTCAGTTTACTCTCTCTCTCTCTCTCTCTCTCTCTCTCTCTCTCTCTCTCTCTGCTTCTTGATCACAGTCTTACAGAAGCATGTTTCGGCAAAATTATAGTTTTACAAACTGCAATAAATGAAGAATAAAAAAATAATGATGGTTAAATACAACGTTTATTGATCACCTGAGAAACAGTTTGAATGAGAGAATGCGGCTCCCATGTTATCTAAGGGGTTATTATCTTAAAAGAGCGAAAATTTTAATCATATAAATAACTAGATGAACATTTGTTTCAATTAAGTAACCCGAACGAGAGCAAAGGTGGAAATTCAAACGTTTAAATGACATGAACTATAATTTGATGCCCACTGCCCACTTCTACAGGAAGCAAGCTCGTCTGAAGCTTTGTAATTTACTAGAAACCAGGTTACCTACTATCCATTTCAGGGACTGCGAGTCATCGTTTTTGCTCAAATATCTTTCAAACTAATTATTTGATCGAAACGGTACTTTGACTCAGTGTACAAGACACCTCCCGCTAATTTTTTGTAATATAGTACATTGTCAAATGGTGTTAGTTAAGGCGTTTACTCTTAACTTTTAAAAGCAAAGTCGCATGAGTCAGCAGGACTAAACTACGCAATCGAACGTCCGCTATCCCCCATATACAGGAAAGGAGGGGCGGAGATGGGAGGCCAGGAAAGTGAGTTGAGGGAGGGATGAGGAGGGGAAGGGAGAGGGAGGGACGGGATGGGTAATAAGGACGTTCGAATGCATAGTTTGGCGATGCTTGGCAACACCATGTAAGTCAAGAGTAAACGACTCAACTAAAACCATTTGACAATGCACTATATTGCCAAAAATTAGCGAGAGGTATCTTGTTCATTGTGTCAATGCACCATTTCGATCAAATAATTAGTTTGAGAGAAATTTGAGAAAAACGATGACTCGCGGTCTCTGAAATGGATAGTAGCTGTTTACAGCTAAGTATTCGGGCACTAATTAACTCAATGTATCAAAGAATTGGAATGACAGTAGTCTTCCCTTTTGTGATTGCCTGGTACACAGGACTAGTTTAAACATTGTGTGTTCAGAAAACCTATCAATATTTTTGCCAATGCAAATTTTTATTCTGGTCAAAGCAATAAAGTTAAGAAATCAGTTTTCATATCCATGCTTCTGTGAGCGTCACGTATAAATTGCCCTGAATACAATGACGATAAAATAGAATTAATGAGAAATACAAGCTAGAAATTAAGATATTATGATTCCTTATTATACAGCGCATTTAGAATGGCAAAATAAAAGGCTTTTATAATTACAGTACAAATGTACTATATATAGCAATAATTTCAAATATATTCCCCATCTACTTAATGATTTTAGTTAATGCATCATTTAAGAACCATAATGCTATGAAACAACAGTTACAAAGAACTTTTCCGGCAATAGTAAAAGATATGACTATCAAATTCAATGTAATGCCCGTGGCAACATTTATATTGGTCAAACTGCAGAATGTATAGGACAGCGACTGGTGAACAGTGGAATTTGTGTATTTGATAATGACAACAATCATACAAGGCTATATCTTGGTTTAACCAGACCACTGAGCTGATTAAGAGCTCCTCTTTGTGGATTGGCCTGAAGGATTAGTTTTTTTATTTTGATGGCTAAGCACCAACTGGTTTTCTAGCAATGGGACCTACAGGTTGACAGAATCCGTCCTGCATTATAGCGAGAAATTAATTTCTATCAACAGAAATAAATTCCTCTAATTCTTCATTGGCCGGGCAGGAAGGGTCGAACACTGGACCAACAGGGTTGTTTACGGATTGGAGCTCCACCCACCCTCCAATGAAGAATTATTTTATTTTTTTTCTTTACAAGGTGGGGAAAGAAACATTACAAAGGCTAGTTTTATCAAAACAAGCTTTTGTAAGAATTTGAATATCAGTAATGACATGTATAAACTCCTATTAATTTCAAAAGAAATATATAAAATGCAGAGATCCTGTGTAGAGTAGTTAGGAGTGGAAGAGTAATTAGGAATGGTCGCGGCCAACCGCATAGACAAACCGAAATTTAAATATAGTACTACACCTCAGTCACTAACAAGCATAGATTCATCTACTCCCTTTTCCCACCTGTAATATGTAAATTCATTTGTCCTGACCCCTTGGGATATATATTGTAAATGTCTACCACTATGTGTCAGTCCACTGAAAGATACCTTAGATTTTAAAAAATGAAACCAACTGGTTAGCATTTGCATCTACTATTTAATTTTTTGGGGAATAAAAGTGGATATATGGCGAGAAATGAATTTCTATCATATATATAAATATATATATATATATTATTATATATATTGGTATACATGGACCATACATATGTTATATATATATATCACCCATATATATATATATATATATAACAATATACATATATATATTATATAAATATTATATAGGCTGTTTTGTCCTCTTCCCTTTATGATGATTGATGATTTTTGAATATCAGTAATGACTCCTTACACTAAGCTATATATATGTATATATTTATAAATATATATATATAAATATATATATATATATATATATATATATATATATATATATATATATCTGTTTGTCCTCTTCCTGTTATTGACGATTGATGATTTTAATATGCATTGACTCGACTCATTACACAAGCTAGGATATATATATATATATATATATACCTATATATATATATATATTATATGACCCTTTGGGATATATATATACAAATGTCTACCATATATATATATCCAGAACTGAAAGTTGTCTTAGATTTATTCAAAAGCTGAAATCGGTTAATTTTTAGTTGAGAAAGCCTATTTGTTTTCCTGACTCGGTTGAGCTTTCGACTGTCGCTCGATATATGAGTTCAATTCCCGCGGCCGGCTGATGAAGAGTTAGAGGAATTTATTTCTGGTGATAGAAATTCATTCCTCGCTATAATGTGGTTCGGATTCCACAATAAGCTGTAGGTCCCGTTGCTAAGTAACCAGTTGGTTCTTATATACGTAAAATAAGTATAATCCTTCGGGCCAGCCCAAGAGGAGAGCTGTTAATCAGCTCAGTGGTCTGGTAAAACTAAGATATACTTCTTTTCTTAGTTGAGAAAAGCAGAAAATATTAAGTATGGGGATCAAGAGCATGTTTCCTTACACCTCCAGCGATTCCCTCTGTTTACTATCTACCACTACGAAAGTGGACAATCTTCTGAAGCCCCATTCATATCTGTGGGTTATGACGTCATCAGACATACTAAACAACGGCTTTCCTTTCATGATGAGTTGTTACGCGACCTTTTATTGCTAGTATTTTTTTTTTCTTATATGTCTTCTGTATCTTTCATAGCACTCAAGTTAATTTCCCGATACATACAATTAGCAATGTAAGAGCATTTATGTATTTCAAATCTACTTGAAAATATTCTGTATATAATTCAAGACTTTATGATAACGAACTCATACACAAATACAGGATATGTTAAAGTTTATATCTGAAGTTCTTTTCTCCTCAGTGTAATAAAAAAAATAAGAATAAAACTGGAAAATATGAACAATAGATATTTACACAGTTTTTGCTAGATATATCGACCTCTAAATGATTCTACTACTTGTCTGTCATTTATGATTTTTAATTTTCGAAAAGAGCATAATTTTTATATTAAGACTAAGCAATATTTCTAGAAATGCAAACTAAATGATTTATAAAATAAAGGACGAAAACTTCGGAATTTGTCGCCTTGAAAACTTTATGGAGGTGCATTTTCAAACAAACATTCCTCGTAGAAATTGCTATTACACCGGATCTATCACTGAACTTTAAACCGCTTGAACATTTACATATCGATCGCCATATATATCAATGCGTTACTGTAGGGTTGGATTTTGCCGTTTCAAAATAAGAACAAAAAGAAATGACATCGTTCTGAATTCTTTCCTTTGAATTTTCTCTCTCGGAAAGATAGCGTTTTTTGTTAACAGTTTTCTGCTGAACCAAGATAAATAGATTTTTAGCTTTTGTGTGAAATCTGTTTCATATCAACTGCGTAATAGCAGATGTTTTAGAAATTTTCTTTGTGCTTATGATAAAGATATCTCTTTTCAAGATATTCAATTTTCTTAATTTTTAAAATAATTTGAAATTGCTTATATTTTTAAAAATTGTTTCTGTTTATTGCATAATGATCGTCTTTTAATAAACTTTCATCTTTAGTAAATATTAATTTTCTAACATTACTTTTCAAATATTTTGCAACAATTTCTTCTAACTGCTCAAAAACTTAAGCCACCATAAAAACAACTGCTATTTGAAAACGTTGAATGTTCTTCTCCAGTTCTTGAAAATATCGTTCTGCTGTGTTCTTCCGCTGAGCATCTCAAATGTTTGTTCATTGTCAATTAAGTTATTTACGGATTGAAATAGACTCTGACACTGGTATACTTCTCGAAAACATTTGAAATTAACGTGAAAGTGTGTGGATCTCGGAATTACAGTTCTGGAAATAAGTGTGAAAAAGTCCCAGTTCAGATACCGCACACATTGCCAAGACAATGGCTAGGCATAGCCAAATTACAAATTGTTGCTCTTGTGCAACAAGCCAGGAACTGTGGGGAACAATTTTCTAGGCAGGAAACCCATCAGTTTTTAAGCAATGATACAGATGATGGTTGTGTTTTGCCAGATTTGAGTAAAGCACCATTCCCATTTGCTTTAATGAATTTAGAGCATTGGCAATAAATCCCTTAGTTCTGCGGTGAAAATTACTGCGCATTGATCAAGCTTTCGGTCTGAGAACATCAAGTTTTGAAGTGAGACTCGAATGATCTATCTCAAGAGATGTACATGCTTACTTGTCTAGATGGCAAACACGCCAATACACACACATAAACATACACACACACACACAGACATATATATATATATATATATATATATATATATATATATATATATATATATATATATATATATATATATATATATATATACAGATAGACAGATAGATAGATAGATAGATCGATCCTGAGCCTTTTAGGTAGCCCTGGCCAACAGGGAGGGTTGGAGTCAGGAAGGGCATCCAGACGTAAAACATCTGCCAAAATCATTTAGGAAATGAGCCGTTGAATACAGAAAACACTGGAGGGGGTTCATTAAAAACAGCGACCCCGGATAGGGACTAAGCTGAGAAGAAAGTGTAATAAGACAGGGGCGAGAGGAAAATTAGCTTTAGGAAGAATAGTAAATTGTTCTGTACAAAAGTGAATGCAATCCTGGGTCAATGGAGGAGTTTTTTCTTTTTTTTAGTTTTGTTTATTGTGGGGGTAAGAGAACAGTCAAAGCTGAATAATGCGAGAATTGAGAGATTAGTGTATGTTTGAGAATGTTTGCAAATCCATGTATGGATTTGCAAGGGGTAGTGAGTGGAGGCATACTTTCCAGCAATTAATTTATTGTGTGTAGAAATTCTCATTAAACGTTGTTTTCGTTCACGTGGTTTGGTTGAATTGATAAACGCATCCCAATAGGACATATACACATCCAGTATTCAGGAGAGGAAGTTTAGAACGACGCCTGTTGGTGAACTTTTGTAGAAAGGAATTCTCCGTCCAAAATTTACATTATTGATAGGACATGTAACTGTTTTTTATAGATAAATCTTCTCATTGTCTGAGTAAGGGAACAAAATGTTCGCTAGCGATTGGAACATTTTGTGCAAGGAAGAGTCTTTGTTGGATATAATAGGGCCTAATGGAATGCGAGCATTGGCAGTCTGTAGGGGACCATAAAAATACAGGAGGAAAGGTTTTGTTGATCTCAAATAAGACAAATTTTCGAGACTCCTTGTGGAAATCCGTAACTATTGTCCTACACGGTGCTATGGTTAACCTTTCGTGAGTTCCTGCATCTTTAATAAATCCAAAACTTTGGCTACGCACACGTGTGTCTTCATAACAATATTCATCAGAGGCCTTTAGTAACAACGTCCTGTTAAGATAAAGTTTCGTTCTTTATATTCAAATTGAATTTACTGCATTTTATGCATTCTTTCCTAGGGATAGTGGCAGCAGGAAAATGGCCTAGAGAGTAAAACTTTGCAAGAACATGAATCATTCGTCTCTTGAAGCTATTTTAGGGTTCAAAATCTTCGGTAAATGGCACTGAGTTTTCAAGAACCAATTCCCATCAAAGAAATTTAGTAATCTTATCGATCAATCATCAGGACAATAGATAGGACTGAACATTTAGTTCGGAAATAGTTCGTAAAATATCAAAGAACTATGCAATTTCCATTGATTAATTTATTCCCAAATTCCTCTGGAAATTTCCGCAATATAGAAGTGACATTATTTTCATCTTCCCCGGCAAATACTGGCAACAATGTTCTTGCTGAATAAAGTTTAGGTGTCTCCGATGCAGAAACTTAATGCAGTTGGGAGAGAAGAGCATTTGGGTGAATTACAGTCCAGTGTTGAGTCCGCCGGACCTGTCGCCACCTGAGTGACGAATGTTCGTCCTGGGGCCCCTGAATAGCACAGGGAAAAGAGGAAAAGAACAACGGCTGCTAAAAGAGACAAATTACTAAAAAAAAAAAAAAAAAAAAAAAAAGTGGGGGCGAAGAAAAAGAAACAGTGGAAAGGAAAAGTTGGGGAGAGGGGAGGGGAAGTGTTGTTCAAGTAGATAGGAGGAGGAGATAAGTATTAAATTTGTATGATCATGAGGAAGAAAGGCAGACAGAAATATAATCTACGAGAAAGTCTATAAAAGCAAAGCATACAGAAGATTAGTAAACGCAAAATAAACCGTGGGGGGGCGAGAAATAAATATTGTCTAAGAAATAAACACCAGGTTCAAGAAGATAAAACGTAGGGGGGGTGGGGGTTGTGAGGAACGGGGTTTGGGCGGAATTTGGGCGTTAAAGAAAAGAGAAGAAAGAACACCTGGTATTTCTCAGTTGATCTTATTCAAGTTCTCTTCAGCAGACGCAACATATATCATTCCAACATTCATTCTCGTAAAAATAAGCTGGTAAATAAATGAATAAATTAAATATGTATGAACAACTAGAGCTCTGCTTTTCATGAGATTCTTTCCTTCACGAAAGCATAATTATATAAAAATACCTCTTGTAAAGTAAACGCAAATAAAAAAAATGCCTTAAAGTGTGACAGCAACTCATTTTATATTCTATTACAAAATTCATTCGGGGCTGAAATCTTCTCGAGGTACAAAGTTAAAACTTGTCACTTGAATTTTCTCTGCCGTCATCTGTATAATGATTCCTTGTTTTAACTATTTGACTTCATGAGAAATATATTGAACGAGTCATTTAACGTTGCCTGAGCTTTGCAAAACATTCTTTGTTATTTGCTTTTTTTGGGGAGGGGGCAGAATTTCACCTGAACTGGGACAGAGGTAACGCGTGCGATGCTAAGATCATAATTTAGACCAAACTCACATTGGCAATGAATGAACGGAAAAAGTCTTTGGTTGCAACATTTGCTGCATAATAATACTTCCCTCTTACGTAAGTAGTAAATAAGAGCTGTTAAGACTAACTTTTTATTAGATTAAGTAGTAAATAACATCTATTAAGACTAATTATTTTATTGTATTAAGCTGACAAATGAAAAGTATACGTCACTTTTAGTATTTTTGAATAAATGACCTTATGCTGTTTAACAATATCCTTTTGTTTTCTCAAAGGAGAAATGATGGCATTTCATCGTTGGATATTCGCTTATAATATGTATTAGCTCAAACATAACTGATGAGCCCTTGAGTGTTTTACTAAATGTAACGCATAGGTGAAATGGGTGATACACAAAATTCATTCTTCCCAAAGTTTACTCAGCATTTAATCCAGTTAAACACCAGCATGCTGATGATATTTACATATTTACAATTTTTTTTTAAATGTGAATTTTCTTTTGATCAGGTACTTAAAAAATGTTACACTGCCATTATGGCTAATATGTTCCGTTTAATTTTGAAACTATTTGCCATGACATAACTTTTTTTAAAGAATCGTCCTCAATGAAATTCTATCTGAGCGTTTCCCAAGGTCCTCAGCGCTTTGTCTAATATCCAAATGATAACAATAAAAGTAAAATTGTTGAAACTATTTAATGGATGCTTCAGGATGAAACAAAGACAATGCTATCTTAATTCTTATTACTCAAGACTTTTGAACAGAAGTTTCTTAACCTTCTTTAATAAAACTTATTTACGTATTCGTAATTCATTCTGTTTCTGTATTGTCTCGTATTTCTGCAAGATATTCAAGGTGCTCTTGAGTCGTTCATTTTATACCATTATGTTCTTATAGTAAAATTCACAAAATTCACTGAATAACAATAAATAATCTACGTTCCAAATTCAAGGTCTATGTGTGAAGATCTTACTTATTGTTCCAGTGATTTAAATCAGTTAGAGCCCTTCTAGAGTCATTTAAACCAGGCTTTTTAGATGGTTTTAATGTAACCTATTTTTATTCACAAACGTCATTGAATGGGGGCGCCGACCGCTGAATTTCGAGGAATTATCGATTTTGAGTTATTAACAGTTTTGGACTGTCTTATGTCTAAATAAACATTTCCTGAAGCGGTATTGCTAAAAAAAAATTTTTTTTTTAAGTTGGTTTATTGACAATTTTGTTCATCGCTTGTATGGCACTGTGAACGACAAGTTGTAAAAAAACTTGTAAAAAACGTTTGTATGACTCTAAGTCTGGATAGGTGAAAGGGAGTTATACACTGTTTTGGACTGTTTTATGTGTGAACAAACATATCTTGAAGTTATATTGCTAAAAAAATTTTAGACTGGTTCATGGACAATGTTTTTCACCACTTGTATGGCACTGTGAAGGATATATCGTAAAAAACAAGTAAAAAAAGTCTGTATGACTTTAAGTCTGAACAGGTGGACTGTTTCATGTGTAAATAAACATATCTTGAAAACATAAATCAGTGATAAATATTCTCTGAGGTGTACCATGGATACAGAAACAGACCAAAAGCGTAAATGTTTAGGATAAGCGAAGTTGCTCTTTTCTGACGAGCATCGATTTCTTCTGCCTTTGAAAAGCCCATTAGGAAATGTCCCCCTCTGGTCCATTACCTCAAGCGCTGCCTTTTATGTCTAAAATTTCCTCCAAGTGGCGGATAGGGATTCTTTCTTCTGGTCCTCGCTTTTTCCTCCTCTCTTTCTCTCTCCCCTTTCTTGTCAGATATTCGGGATATTTCGGTTTACAATCAATAGTGTCAATATTCCCCACCACAATATAAACGAGGTCTGGATATAGGGTCCTTCTGTAGCAAGGTTCTTTCAATAACGTTCTAGAATTTCTTGCACTCCAAAACTGGAACCATATACTGAACACTTCTTTTTGGCTACAGAAAAATGCTGTCAAACTTACAGCCCTATTCTCATTTTTTCTCTTGGATATTTATTTTTGCGAGAATTAATCCTTCGTTGGTATTGGTCGAGTGCCATTCCATAGATATTATGCTTATACGCTTACCATTTTGACACAGAAATTCTAAACCCTTAGAGGCGTGGATTGCTTTGTTATGTGAATGGCAGGCTATGTATCTAGAATCTAGATTCTAGAATAAGCCAGCCTTATGCCGGCACGGACTCTTCTTCTAATTTACTGTCTCCGACACCCCCATTCTTTGAATGTTTTTAATGCACGGTTACTTTATCTGACAATAAATTCTACGGTCTTCGCTGTTTTCCTTGCATGCAAATCCAACAAGAAGGCGCACATTCATGAAAAGAATCACATATCTACCTTTGCTCTTCATTATTTTACTTTATTTTATATTTATGCGAGAGTTTCATACACATTTATATTTTATCCCAAAATTACAGTTTACAGAAGTCAAACCTTGTTGTTACAGTAGACATTGCTTACATCACTCTTAATTTTAACCTAACTTCAGTTAGTTTTCATTGTCATTCTCTTGTTTATTTTAACTTCTGCGTGCATCTTACAAACACTTTCAATGTTTTTTTTTTTAGTCTCCTCTTTATTTTACTATTCAATAATATAATGATATAAAGAAAATACACTATCCATTCATAACATTTCCTTCCGACAAGATCTCATTTCGACATGTGTCATCTCCGACCAAGTGAAATCTACATAAACAAATATAACTTCTAAATTGAATCAATGTAATTTGTATCTG
>NC_089744.1:14960000-14972500 GCF_040412425.1 Macrobrachium rosenbergii
TTTTCACCGAAGATCTATTACGTTCCTGCCTAAATGATTGTTTACAAGTATTTTCTATCTCAGCTAAAGTTGCTTCGGTTTTGTACGTGGTAACAACTCATCAGTAAGTTACTGAGGTCAAGGTATACTTTTTAAAATAAACATAATTCCAAGACCGCCACATTCTTGGTTGTCTGAAAAGAATCTTATAATTAGCCAATAGACCAACTTCACCTTGTTCGACCGCCCTTCTGCGAAATTGAAAATAAATTTTTTACATCATCATTATTGCTCTAAAGAACGTCTGGTTACTCTGTAATTATTTACTACTGACAACGCCATTTACGGGTCATATCAAGTAATTTTAAAAGCCAAACATGAATCTGTATTAATCAGTACCTTTTATTGCTTCATTAAAGCTATCAAAAGACCCGAAACCATATTCTTTAGAAGTATTTCATATTGCATCAGTTGTTCAAAACTTAATTACTTTTAATACGTAACTAAACGAAAATTCGCTGATCTAAAACAAACGAGAATACCAACGTCAACGAGCTGCCTCTCCGGAGAGAAAATGACTTTTGAAACCTTTCCGTCGCCACGGAGATGGCTTGATTAACGAGGGTGTTATTTTGCGCGAAAGAACAAATCGCATCATCAGACCGTCAGCGCCAGACAACATCTATGTCATTTACCTTCCTCCGGCTATTAAATATATCTTCGCATCAGCAATTCATTACTGTGTCTCTGAGGCAACGCAGGGACGAAAATGGTTTTTTTTTTAAGTTTACTTCTTGCGATAGAGGCTGTTAGATTATGGGATCAGTCAGTTGTTTGTTGATGAGAATGAGGTTTATGATTTGGTGGTGTATTTGGAAAGATTGCTTAATGACCCACATCTCTCTCTCTCTCTCTCTCTCTCTCTCTCTCTCTCTCTCTCTCTCTCTCTCTCTCTCTCATGACAATTAATCTTTTTCATATTACGACATTAGCAAGAAACACGGAAGAACATAAATCAACACTTGTTTCGGCTAGAAATTAAAAGAAATATACCTATGAGTTTCTAGATTTAGTAATTTTCCATCAAGAAAAACTATTTAAAATAATATTTTGAGATACTGTAAAATTATAATTTCCCAGCCACCAGGTAACTAACGCACGACTTAGGTCAACAGGGGCACGCCTAGTTTTAACAGAATCTGACTTGGGATAGAACCAGGGTGCTGTCATTGGTGAGGCCTTCACCACTGGAGCCTCTCCATCCTTTAAACCACTCAGAAAGATAAGAGCATCCGGTCTGTACAAATACACATTACACCTATCACCTCTATCTTCCATGTCCTTTTGTCCCTTGATATTAAAACACCTCTTTCTATAATTTCCTCCACTTCCTTCTCTCTTTACAAAACTTCCAGTTACATACCCTTCCTCCCACTCTATTCTCCTTGATATGCAAAATAATGACTAAACTACTTCTCAGATCATCGATCCTATCCATAATCTTTCCACCATGTTGATATTCTTAACAAATCTTTGTTTATCATATCACTACATTTCTTGACCTTTTATATCTTCCTTCTTCATCAACAAAATTACCTTTTTTTCTTTTCAAGGCCACTTAAACCAACACTTTGCTTCTGAGAAAGAGGTGTATTACTTACAAGTTTTCAGTGAGTACAAAAACAAAGATGATGTTTGTTAAATGAAGTGAAAGAGTTATTGAGACGTACGACCCTCCGACTCCAGGTACATAAAAATACAGGGAAATTAGGGGTAAGTAAAACAGCTTATATAAGTGGCTGACAAACTGCTGTTTAAGTGTCTCAACTGGTATATGGAGCAACATTTGGCATGGAAGCTTTTTTTTTTTATCGCATTTCATCTTGATTCGGCAGATGAATCATAAAAGTAGCTGTTAATGTTCTCCCTTCTTATATCGCAACATTGGCTTTCATATAATTATGTAGCTCATCTATCCTGAGTTTTGTGGAGATCTTGCCCCTCTGGTTCGCATCCTCTTATATATATTACTGTTATTATTCATTTCATATGCTCCCAAATGACTATTTGAATCAACCACTTTCATAACTGATTGCTCCAACTTTATGGCTTACTTTTACCCAATAACTCCAATTTTACTAACATTCACTTCTTGCTTTTGCTCCTTTCAAACAAGTTTTCTCACTATCACCAATACCTGCAGCTTCTCTTCACTAGCATCATCCAGGCCCCTATTATCGGCAAAATTTGGCACTGCAACTATCGTTCACTTTCCCATTTATTTTCTCAATACCTGCGACTGTAATTTTTACCAAGCGCTCCAAAACCCAATCTTTATGGACATTAAACATGATATTGTCTGTGACCTCTTTTAACCACAAACCAGTCACTCCCTTTATTTACTCTAACACACATTAAACAACCTTAACACCCTCTCCGTCATACGATTGTTTCTCTACAAATACTTATCCCACACATGTTCTTCCTTGTCCAAGTGTACAGTACTCTTCCCACGAATATTTTGTACACTTTCCCTTGATTTCTATAATTTAGAATCGAGGGACCCTTTTATGCATGGACAATAAATCATTGTCCCTATTATTTTCAAAATAACCTTAAGCATATTCATTTCCCACGAGTTTTGATGTTTTAGAAGTCGCCAGTTAAAAAGACATTTTTAGTCATTTTGTTTGCATAACCGCTTGGGATTACTGTGTTGTTAACTCAAGGATCTTCGACTGTAATGCGAGAGCGTTGTTGTGTTCTTCTAGGGTTTCTTTTCAAAACCAAATCTTTCATATCTGCTATGAATTTTATTAACGATTTATATTTAGTTACCGTAATGGACTTTCTTTGATTATGGAAAATTGGTTTGATTTTTACTTATGAGATCATTTGGTCTTTCTAAAAGCTGTTCATTAATTTGTGTGTTTTTTTTTTTATCTTTCCGGGTATGAATAATTCACTTCAGTGGCTATTTCTGTATTTAAATTCCCATTTTTTATGAAGAATCAGAATTTAGGTTGTTTCTGTTTCTGATGACGGTCATTAGGAAATTGAAAGTTCGCGCTTCGACTGAGCTTTGCCACTTCGACACAGTCCTTGAAACTGATACATTGTACCTGCTGATGCATTTGACTTATAAATTTTGGGTGAATCTACCATTGTGAATGCGGTACCACCATCTAAATACTAGTCATGAAATTGATTGGTAAATATATCATACACTTCTCACCCATAACTCTCTCTCTCTCTCTCTCTCTCTCTCTCTCTCTCTCTCTCTCTCTCTCTCTCTCTCTCTCTCTCTCCATCATTTACTTTTCAGAACTTGTTTACTTATTCCCATGATTTCATTTCCTAACGTTATTTTGTCCTTGTCGAAAATGAAACAGGAAGGCAATATAGCATTCCAGAATCACATCAGGTGTACATATTTCTTCTCGGGCTCGTGTGCTCGTTTCTAATTAATCCAGTATAATATGAACTCAAACTCATGCAGTGTAAGAGAGGACTTCATAAATCTGGTGAGAGACCCCAGGAAGTAAATTCTATAGTATTAGCAGAGGTTACTTTGGGAAGAAAACTCCGAGAAAACATGGAATGCATTTTTATATACGTTTGTGTTTGATGAGAATCTTGAAACGGCGTTTTTGCCTGTGAATTTCCCTTGTCACCTCGCTCTTATTACATTATGACAAACATTCGACTTGGTAACAATGTAAGAAATAAAAATTTGAGAAATTCAAATTTGAATTTCATTTGCTTTAACATCTCTGATTTGGATTAAAGCCTCAATCATGAATAATGTAATGGATTAACGCAGTAAAAAAAAGAATCGTTGTAATATTCATTAAACAAATCTCTTATTTCTCAATGAATTCCGTTTTATTTTTTCTTACGTCGTTCTTTTTTTTTTCTTCGTGATTCGTTCGCAAAAGACTTCTTTATGATAAAGATTCTCTACTGGGGAAACAAAGCGCTTCGTTCCAGCAGTCGGGAGAATTCCAGTAACAGTTTCTATAATGCCAGAGCGATTGTATTATTTATTCCCTCCGAAAACTTTGCTTGTTCGGTTTTGTTTCTTTCCAGTGGTTTACATGCAAGAAGTGTAGTCATGAAATTGGCTAGTGAATATATTCTCTCTCTCTCTCTCTCTCTCTCTCTCTCTCTCTCTCTCTCTCTCTCTCTCTCTCTCTCTCGGCCTTGTTTCTTTTCAGTGGTTTACATGCAAGAAGTGTAGTCATGAAATAATCTCTCTCTCTCTCTCTCTCTCTCTCTCTCTCGGGCTAGTTTTAAATATAATCTCTCTCTCTCTCTCTCTCTCTCTCTCTCTCTCTCTCTCTCTCTCTCTCTCTCTCTCTCTCTCTCTCTCTCTCTGCTTTGTTTCTTTTCAGTGGTTTACATGCAAGAAGTGTAGTCATGAAATTGGCTAGTAAATATAATCTCTCTCTCTCTCTCTCTCTCTCTCAGTGGTTTCTCTGCTTTGTTTCTTTTTAGTGGTTTACATGCAAGAAGTGTAGTCATAGAAATTTACTAGTAAATATATCTCTCTCTCTCTCTCTCTCTCTCTCTCTCTCTCTCTTTGTTTCTTTTCTGGTTTCTGCTTTGTTTCTTTTCAGTGGTCTACATGCAATGCAAGTGTAGTCATGAAATTGGCTAGTAAATATCTCTCTCTCTCTCTCTCTCTCTCTCTCTCTCTCTCTCTCTCTCTCTCTCTCTGTTTCTTTCTGCTCTCAACAGAAATTCTCTATATTCTCTCTCTCTCTCTCTCTCTCTCGGCCTTGTTTCTTTTCAGTGGTTTACATGCAAGAAGTGTAGTCATGAAATTGGCTAGTAAATATATTCTCTCTCTCTCTCTCTCTCTCTCTCTCTCTCTCTCTCTCTCTCTCTCTCTCTCTCTCTCTCTCTCGGCTTTGTTTCTTTTCAGTGGTTTCATGCTCATCTTGCTAGTAAATATATTCTCTCTCTCTCTCTCTCTCTCTCTCTCTTTGTTTCTTTTCAGTGGTTTACATGCAAGAAGTGTAGTTTCATGCAAGAATTGGCTAGTAAATATAGTCTCTCTCTCTCTCTCTCTCTCTCTCTCTCTCTCTCTCTCTCTCTCTCTCTCTCTCTCTCTCTCTCGGCTTTGTTTCTTTTCAGTGGTCTACAGGCAAGAAGTGTAGTCATGAAATTGGCTAGTAAATATATTCTCTCTCTCTCTCTCTCTCTCTCTCTCTCTCTCTCTCTCTCTGCTCTCTGCTTTGTTTCTTTTCAGTGGTTTACATGCAAGAAGTGTATTCATGAAATTGGCTAGTAAATATAGTCTCTCTCTCTCTCTCTCTCTCTCTCTCTCTCTCTCTCTCTCTCTCTCTCTCTCTCTCTCTCTCTCTCTCTCGGCTTTGTTTCTTTTCAGTGGTTTACATGCAAGAAGTGCAGTCATGAAATTGGCTAAATAGTCATGAAATTTCTCTCTCTCTCTCTCTCTCTCTCTCTCTCTCTCTCTCTCTCTCTCTCTCTCTCTCTCTCTCTCTCTCTCTCTCTCTCAGAATTTTTTTACTCATTTACTTGATTTAATATCCTGACGTACTGTTTTGTCCTGATCGAAAATGAAACGCAAAAATAGAGCAACAGCCAGTGAGCGCATTTCTCTTTGTCTCCGCTGCTCGTTTTTAATTCAGTATCACAGGACTCAAACTAATGCATTGTAACAGAGTATTACTTCAAACTGTTGAGTGACCCCAGATGGTAAATTATTTTTGTGGAAATAGCGGAGATTACTTGCCGAAGAAAAGCTCGTGGAAAGCAGGACTATATATTTTTTCGTATATTTGTGTCTGATGAAAATCTTAAGACTGTTTTTGTCTTTGAAGTTCCTTGATAACCCCACTCTCATAACTGCTTGGGAATATGAAGTCTAGCAGCGACTTCTTAACATTCTGAAAAGTGAAAATATGAAAGCATAAGTTGAATTCTGTTTTGTTGTACAGCTCAGAATAGGGTTAAAGCTTACTCATGAATAATAATAATAATAATAATAATAATAATAATAATAATAATAATAATAATAATAATAATAATAATAATAATTATTATTATTATTATTATTATTATTATTATTATTATTATTATTATTATTATTATTATCTATTCACATGAAACAGGCACTCAGGTGCAATTGACCTGGAAATTCAAGCTTTCAAAGAATATTGGTTTTAACCTCCCACCGCAGACCCCACATTGCATCAGTAACTGATCATGATAAAGAGCCAGTGGTTTTTCATCGTCCTTGGGGAGACGCGAACCCATGACATCTGAATGGTATGCCACGACACTAACCACTGTACCAGCGGACCAGCTGTAATGAATTAACGCAGTAAATCATAGTAGTATTCACCAAATAAATCTCTTATTTGCCAATAAATTACGTTTTATTTTTTTATCTTTTTTTTTTTTGTCTACGTGGCTCGTTTGATAAAGATAGCTTTATGATTCAGATTCTCCATTGGGTAAACAAAAGCGCTTTATTCAACCAGTCGGGAGAATTCCAGTAACAGTTTCTGTAATGCCAGAGTGACTATTATTTATTCCCTCCGATTATTTTGGTTGTTAGTTTTGTTTCTTTTCTGTGATTTCTTACCAGAAATATACTTTATGTGACTTTATGGTAACTTTTTTTTCTGGGCTTTACAGTATTGTCTTGGCTCTGTAATAGTAGCAAGATGACAGAAATAGTATTAATAATGGCAGCATTACCTGTAAACTACAGAAGGAGTTACGTTATAAACCTCTTTAATTTGATAAGAAACAAACATTCACATGAAGTGTTGAAAATTACCCCCAATACAAACCTAAAGTACAGCCGAAATAAAACGCGCATTTGATAGTAAATGAGGATCAAAACGTCAAAACAATAATGTTAACCAAGTGGTTGGCGGAGTAAAAAAAAAAAAAACTTTTACTTTCCAAGGACACTTAGGAAATATAATCGAGGCCACGGTTATGATTTAGCTGTCTTTTTATTTGTAAGCTTATTTTTTTAAAGAAATATGTAACTTTTATTTTTGTCTGTGATGAGAAGCCGATGAGTAATTAACATTCAAGCGTTTTAATACAGTCAGTGGAAGTGGTAATTGGTTGGACTGATTTAAACCAGTCCTTAAAAATTGAGAAAACCTTGAGAGCAGTTCAGGGTTGCTGAAGACGTTATAACTCGTACCCTTACCTGTGATGAAATATATCTTTTCTGAACACTTGGCATGAAAACTAGCCGAGTGCTTCTAATACCTTTGGCATCTCCTTATAATAGGAGAGGTAGGAAAAATACGAAATTCTACAAAAAATTCCAGTGTTTTGTTTTGAATTTTGATAATAACATTAAAACAATAATGATAGTTGCAATAACAAGATGATATGATACTGAAGATGATGAGAGATGGAAATCTGAATTAATTACAACAGAAATTAGCTACATGGGAACTGGAAAAATCTAAAAGCACTGGAGAATCTTTTTTTTTTTCTTGAGCAAGAGAATCGCTTTGGAACTTACTTTTCTATCTCAGTCCTATTATGTTTCAATTTTGAAGCTGCCTTTTAAACTGTCGAATATTTTCTAGATTTTGGAAAAGAATAGGAATAATATCTGTTATACTATAAGGTACACAGAGTAACGCTCTTAATACCAAGTAGCGGAGGTAACAGTAAACCCACCACTCTCTCTCTCTCTCTCTCAAAAAAAAAGTAGCTTATACGAATGAGAGAAAACAAAACATTGTGAGGGTGGGGTGGAAAAGGGGGCCCTGACGAAAGTCCAATTTTTAAAAGACTACCGTGAGAAACAGTGTGACTAAACTGGGGTCCGTTAACGCTGGTGTCCTCAAGAGAACTACCTCAGGTATTGTTGCCATTTGAAAGTGCGAAGGATATTGTCGTCCAGCGGCACAGTAGCTCAACTGGCTAGACTAGTTTAATATAAAAGAAATTTGTTACAGTATAAAGTATTCTGTTACTCTAGGACTAGGTTGAAGTGCACTGATAAGAGTTAATGTTATTACTTGGCATAAAAACAATCTTTTTTGCGAACGTAGTTCCAGCATAATTGTCAGTTTTCCCCCAGCAAAGATTAGGAAGAAAGCTACAGGAAAAAAGCAACATTTTATAAATGTATAATTTCACGGCTTGTTAAAGGCTACCCACCTTGACAATTTTTTTAAGGTAAACTTTCTTTTATAGATTATTTTTCTTTAAGACGGTGGGAAATTCGTAGTTGGACATCACTGAGGCCTTCATCCTTCCTTTGGAAAGTAAATAAATCTCTTTTACACTTCTGAACACTATTATCACGATGAATTTTCACAAGTGCCACCCTAGCATCCCTATCTTCTGACCAAAGACGCTGCGACTGCACATTCAAAAAAAATCCCTTATCTTCTGAAAAAAAAAAAAAGTAAAAAATATAGGTGCAAAAAGATTCCAGCGGTATTTCTCCATTCCGCTAATCACGAACAACTTCAGTGATATCGACTGCAAATATTTACCGTTAGCTAAAGAAAACAAGTAAACAATGCGCCGAAGTTTCTTCGACACAGTCGAGTTTTCTGTACAGCGTATAATGTTGTATGAAACTCTCAGCCACGGTCCATAAAATTCTCAGCCGCGGCCCATGAAACTTTCAGCCACGACCAGGTGGTGGCGTGTATTGTTGGCACCTATAGCGGTGCCAGAGGCACGATCATGGTTAACTTTAACCTTAAATAAAGTAAAAACTACTCCGGCTAGAGGGCTGTAATTTGGTATGTTTGATGATTGGAGGGTGGTTGATCAACATACCAATTTGCAGCCCTCTAGCCTCAGTAATTTTTAAGATCTGAGGACGGACTGAAAAAGTACGGACCGACAGACAAATAGCCATCCCAATAGTTTTCTTTTACAGAAAACTAAAAAAAAAAAAAAAAAAAGGACAGATCATAGTTTTAAAAAACCCAGTCAGAGTGGTTCCAAGAGTCGATATTGGCCTATAGCAAGGGGAAAAACCGTTCAAAAAGTAATCGCTTTATATACGACCGTTCACTGAAAAATATTATTCATCGAATAATATAACGTATAAAATAATTTTTAACAAGCCTTCTTTAGTACACCGAATTTCCACTGGGATTAAGAGTTCGCAACTACGAATAACACCCTCTCTATTTCTGGAGAGATGATTTTATTAATCTAAACATGGATAGATCAGCAGTTATGGGAATCCACGCCTAAACCTCGCTTTGGAGACTAAATGGGATTTTCCCATAATTCTCAGTACATGTTGGAAATCACATGTTTATTATCTGATTGTAGCATCTCAGAAAGATCCTTTACGATTAATGAATTCCGTGAGCCATCGCAGAGTTGCTATTAACTTCTTGCAAATTCGAAATATTAATATTATATATTCGAATTTGCCAGAAGTTAATAGCTTTTTTGTGATGGATTATGTGTGTGTATATATATATATATATATATATATATATATATATATATATATATATATATATATATATATATATATATATATATATATATATAATATTGCGCGTCTGTGTGTGGGCATGCGCGCTCGATCGTGATTTTACAAGTGAGTAAATGTTACAGACGCTAGTGATTTAAAAACATATAAATTTTTTTGGGTACAAAAATTTATTCTATCTGGCACAGCTCTGTTATCGACATATCAGTCTTTTACATATTATAAGTTTTGTAAATTAGGATGTATGCGTGTAGAGTGTAATAAAGATACAAAGAGGTTTAGAATGCTGCCCCTCCAGAAAAAGTTTTAAATCTAGGCCTGGACAGAAAGTCTTTCCATATTACTCATCAATTCGGATTCGGAGATTTCAGTAAAATACGTTTCCAGAATAAATAGAAGGTTAAAAGTTAAATGATATTTTAATTGAGTGCTATACTGACACAAGCACACACACACATATATGCACTTACACAGTGTATAAGAAAATTTTACCGATTCTCTTAACCAGTGGTGGCTACAGTAAAAAAAAAAATGCGGCCAACGTGCGTGTCATTTCCACAACATAGCCGTTTCATATCCTTCCTTAAAAAAATTCACCAGCAGAGCGCCACCTTTACCATTCCATATATGGAACATTACAAGGTTTTACTTCCCTCCTTCCTATCTGCGCTTTCTAAGAATCTTTCCCTTTGCCATTGTGTTCCTTCGTATCACCATATCTTTTTACTCTTACAATCCTTGTGCCACATAAACTTCTAGAGCGTTGGTTTAAAATTTTTTTTATATATATAATGCAAGCTTGTCTCACAAGCTACCTTCCATCTATTTCAGCTATTTCAGCTATCATCTCCCACATTTATCCCAAAATGTTTATATAGATTAACAACTGCTTTTCCACCGCTTATTTTGATATTCATTTCTCCATTTCCCCTTTTAAATTTTCCCCCAGAAAATTAACCTGTGTATCATATCTACTTGAAGCTTTCTTTTTCATTTTTGAATTTCTCACCCAAACTTTCTTTTTCGTTTTGCACGCTGTTCTTCCCCAGCAAACACTAACCTGTCTGACTTTCAGTCAAAACACTACTATACAACTTCCCTGTTATATTAAGTTAGTTACTATACCTCACTGCCATCTCTTTAAAGTCTTTCCCCTCATTTCGATATACTTCCTCAACCGCATGAAATATTTTGCAATCCCCTCTAATCCTGATTTCTTTCTCTTCTTTAATCTCACTTTTACACACATTCTCAATTTATACTAACCTTCCCACTCTTGACTCAGATATGTACTTCTTGTCCTCGACATTAAATAAAGTTCAAAAACCTCACTTTGTTCATACTGGATTTATAATCTCCATGCCGCGTATTTTCAGTTCAATCTTTAATACTTTCTGTATTTTTAGCCTCCAGTATAGCTTCTCCCTTCAGAATTACTTCCCGTAGGAGATTAGTGCCGTCAATGCACCTTACGCGGTGCACTGTAGGCATTACTTCAGGTTCTTTGCAGCATGCCTTCGGCCTCTAGCTACAACCACTTTCGTTCCTTTTATTGTACCTCCTTTCATATTCTCTTTTTTCCATCTTACTTTCCACCCTCTCCTAACAACTGATTCATAGTGCAACTGCGAGGTTTTCCTCCTGTTACACTTCTCATACCTTCTTATTGTCAGTTTACGTTTCAGCACTGAATGACCTCACAGGTCCGGTATTTGGCCTTTGGTGTAAATCCTACATTCTATTCTATTTTACTAAGATTTAACTCTTCATTAATTTTTATGTATTTTTTGCCTCCAGTATAGCTTCTCCCTTCAGAATTACCTGTGTAATGATGTAATCACCATTTGTTGTTTTTCCCACCTTCAAATGTTATGATGTTCCTTTCTTATTATTTATTTTATTCGTTGCCCATGTAAAGAAGTTTGTCATTTCCTTTATAGTTGCTTTGTCATTTCTAGCTTTGTCTGTTATTACTTGTAGAGTCCCAGGAGGCTTAGAAAGACAAAGTGTAGTTTTCTTACTTCATTATCACACTAGTAAAAATAACACTGTACATATACAAGTTAAATATATACACAAGTTAAGTAGTATGAATACGAATCGAAGTATGAGTAGAGGCTCTTGACTTCACTCCTCTGCTTGTCTCTCTTCTAGCTGCTTCTTTTCTATCTGCTCTGCTCTGCTTCTCTTTCTTCTTTCCTTGCCTTTTGAAGGTTCTTCAAAGGAAATGCCCATCCCACAATAGGAGGACCATTGCCTCTTGTCCCGCCTTGTTAGACATCCTAAGTGGTTGGAACTTATCTAACAACGTCCCTTTGGGTGTAATTAGATGAATTAATTCCCTCCTTCGTAGGAGGGACTCATGACATCACCGGAAGTCTTTAAGTTCCAGCGAGAGTTGAAAGGTAAGCTCACAGGTGAGACATTTAAACATTCCTTAATGATTGCCTTAGATTAAGCTCGCGCCAATGTTTTGCTACGTAATCACGGCACAGGAAGTGTTGTTACTCCCTCTCTCTCTCGTTTCCTTATTATTTCATTCTCTGTCTCTCTTTCTCTTTCTCTGTCTATCTATCAGTCTATCACTGGTTTTCCCTCATTTCTTTTTCTCTCTCTTATATTTATGCTATTCATAATTAATATTCTCCTAGCTATCATTACACCTGGACTCTGTCCAGTATTTTAATTATTTAACCATTTTTCCCTCTCACTTTATTCTTAACTAGTTTTTCATCATTTTGCATGCCTGCACGTAAGCTTCTCGCCAGTCATACAACTGAGCCTAATCAGTCTCATTTTATCTTCATTCTACCTATCATCTTCTCATCCCATCTCTACATATAAACACTACCTACTGATTCTGTGTCTTCATCCTTGAATTTCAATATTCAATGAAAATACACACATACTATATAATACACACACACACACACACACACACACACATATATATATATATATATATATATATATATATATATATATATATATATATATATGTGTGTGTGTGTGTGTGTGTGTGTGTGTGTGTGTGTGTCCA
>NC_089744.1:14975000-15007500 GCF_040412425.1 Macrobrachium rosenbergii
ATATCTTTGACTTACCTAAATTTTCGTTGTTTTACCTGTTCCTGTTTATTTCGTTATTCATTGCCAATATTGGTTGCTACGAGTTTCGTACATTCTTGTAGATATAGTTCCGCCTCATCCTTTTTCTTGTGACAAGCATTCCGAGATAAATTTTTGAATATTATAACTTTGCCTAAGAACGAATCGCATATATGACTCAACTACTGGCTTTTATTCATTCTACAAGGGAATATATCATAATTTAATCCACGCAAACGGATTAAGAGAAGGCTGCATCGTCTGTTTTAGTCGCTTTCTCTGTTTTATGCCAGTTAATTATCAGTATTATATAAAAAGTTATCAGTGGATTTTGACTGAAGTTCTGCCAAAGATGAACCTCGTGATTGGTAACGCGTGGTTAGATTTGTTGAGAGATCGGGCTGTGGATAAGGGACCTTGTGGGGTACGGGCTGGGGTTCGGGTTGGGGCTGCTGGATTGGATTGCTTAGCCTTGACAGTTCTTGCGTTGTAAGAACTCTCTTCACAGAATTTTCTGTAGTCACTAACTCTTAGTTGAACTTCAAGAATAATTCATTTTCAAACTGATATAATAACTGCAAGCCATGTTATCATAAGTTTCCAAACTCTATTGAAAGTTTAGTCTTCAATTATACTTGTGTTTATACGAGTGTGCGTTGTACATGTCTAAATGTACATGTTTGCATTTACCGATATATCCGTGTACTTATAAGTACAAAATATACATAAAGAACCACCAGCATAACATTCGGAGAGTGAGAGAGACAGACAGACACAGAGACAGAGAAGTAAGACCAGAACCTAAGCATTCCCAATCCGGCAGTTCTAGTTAATGCTTTATGGCCTGTAGCAGATTGCCTGCTTTTCGGACGTCGCTCTGTTTATGCTTTATGACTGTGCCATTTCTTATCTTCATTGTCATCGGCTTCTATTCTTCCCCTTTTTTACTGAAGTTATTTCTGCTTCGTCTCTCCCTTGATATAAGGGGATTACGGGCAATCGCGTGTGAAATGGGATGATATATTTGCCTTTCGTTTCTTTCGCTATTTCAGCCCAAGACCGTTCACATGATGTTTCTATATTTGCCATAAAAACTCTCTCTCTCTCTCTCTCTCTCTCTCTCTCTCTCTCTCTCTCTCTCTCTCTCTCTCTCTCTCTCTCTCTCTGAAATAATATATAGCATCATTTTAGTATCATTTCGTAAGTATGATGTATGCATCAACTATCTATCTCTGTCTCTCTGTATGTCTGCCTCTGTGTACAATGACCCACGGTTCAAAGTAAGACTGGGAAGCTTTTGACTTGTGTCCTTTTTTTTCTAATTATCTCCCTTTCTTCTTCCTTGATCTCTTTCTGTATGCATCTTTGGCTATACGAGGCTGAAAATCGTTGAACAATCACAAGCAATTACTTGTACTATAAATCGGACATCTAAAACCTGTGTTGAAAAGGAACTATTTGAAATATTAATTCTAATCTAATTCTCACTTGACATAAACAGTGATGAGAGATTTAGAGATGTCTTTTCGGCTTTAAAAGACTATGCCCAGGGAATTCGGAATTCTTATTCATTTAGATTATTCAAAAAACGGTAGGTAACACTGCATATAAAATAAAAATTTAGAACTGCAGTAAAATTCCGAAAGCTCAAAAGGATTTTAACTTTTTCCGTTAATTACCAACCACCATGAAACCTAAAGCCAAGAGAACGTTTCCAGAAAACACAAATAAATAAAAATGATGACTAAAAATCCTAAATATCCATTTGAAATCATTAATTTACAGTGAAATATTTTTATTCCGAAACAAAAATCAGCAATCAGTGAAAGAGTAAAATCTGCGTTTATTTGACGGTCTCCCATCGACTGTCCATGTTGTGAGGGTTAAAATTGCATTCTGTAAAGGCAATTGAAGTATTTACACGGAATGGAACGTTTCTGGTCGCTTGTCGGGTACTTTGTAGCTGAGTTCGGAGCTCAATACGTAATAATCAAAGTCACGTGGATTTTTGCTCTATCAGTACTGATACTGTAGCTCCTAAGCATATACTTTTAAACACTACTTTTGAAAATCTGTCTTTAAAGCTAATCCGAATAGTTAACTCACGTGCCACCACGCATCAATGAAATACTCCCGACTCTGGTTCCACGCATGCAACTTATTCCAATCGTCAAGCTATTAAATTTGAAGGCCATTTCTCTTGCCTATTTCTTCTTCATCTCTCCCGAAGGTTCTCCCAAATGCCAGAGCTGAATTCTTACTGACATCTCTGACAGAAGCGCTGATGCCTCGGAGTTATTTTTGCTGTGCGGACGTCAAATTAAATTCATGACTTTCTCGTGAGTGTGATGCAACCACCGAAATACCTGTGACTCCCTGCAGCATAATGGACAAAAATGAATTGTATAAGGGACTTCGTTTTGTTTTAAAATAGTTTCATTTCCTTTTGGTTTAGTCTCAGTTTTCAGTATTTGTTCATATATATATATATATATATATATATATATATATATATATATATATATATATATATATATATATATATATATATATATATATATATATATATATATATATATATAATTTTAATATCCACAATGCCCTCTTAACTTTTCGAATTCCTCGCGCTGTTTTGGGTATCCTTGTCACTACAAAGCCTTACAGTCCATATTTCTTGCACTTGGATCTTAAGGCTTTGTAGTGACAGGCGTATCCAAAAAGTGCAAAGAATTCGAGAAGTTAAGAGGGAATTGTGGTTATCTAATTTTATATATATATATATATATA
Organism: Macrobrachium rosenbergii; assembly: GCF_040412425.1. Lineage (NCBI taxonomy): Eukaryota > Metazoa > Arthropoda > Malacostraca > Decapoda > Palaemonidae > Macrobrachium > Macrobrachium rosenbergii. The sequence goes on from NC_089744.1 coordinate 14,977,806, forward strand.
TATATATATATATATATATATATATATATATATATATATATATATATATGTGTGTGTGTGTGTGTGTGTGTGTATATACATATTTATGTATATATATTTCTACTGAAGTAAATGGCATTGTTCGCCGGCACTATCTTTTTATCAAGACTTTGAATTAGCTTGTTTACAACATTCTTCAATTCTACATACAATTTATATTTTAGTTTTTGGGGTAATTTATTTGCTGGTACATAATTCACTATCCAATTCATATACATTGTTTCGATATAATTCTTGCAAGCAAATTCTAGTACACAATTTCTCCCAGCCAGTCATTCAGTGCATATCATGATAAGATCATGTATACTCCCTCTTTAAGAATTCCATAAGCTCTTCCCGAAAAAATTCTACACATTACCGACACCGATATCTCTCTGCCATTCCTTTGTATGTAATTTTACCTGTTGCATCTATCCAGTTTAATTCCGGGTTATGACGTTCCAATGTCCGGTTTTCAATTTTTTCTTCCTATTTATAAAACAGAATGTTATTAACACCTTTATATGCAAACGACTTGGCGCCACTTCTAAATTTTGTTTAATCATTAAAGTGGCAGAATCCACTGAGGATCCGTGGCCTGAATTTACGTAGTCAGACCAACTCAACCATGGTAGATAAGTGCTTAGTTGGAGCAGTCCTTTTCATCTCTTAAGGATAGCCAGTTCCCTGTAACACGATTCAAAGTGATAAAAATCTGATACACGTGTTTAATCGATCTTTGATATCAGATGCTGAGTTTGAGACCTTTATAAAATATTTTACTCAACTTCCAGTCACCATACATGTGCCCCTATCTTTGAGTCTTCCATTTGAATGCCCACTGAACAGAAGGTACTTAGGTATCTTTATTTTAAAAAAATCTTCCTTCCGCTAACATTCTGGAATGAATTCATTGATTTATATTTACGTTAGCTCTTCATTACAGTTGCGGAAAAAATACTATAAATTTTATAAATTCCTTTTTTTCAGTCATGTATTCAGTGGTATTACAGGGAAGGCAGTTGCCAATAAATTCTGTTAATTCTTTCATATTTTGTGTACTTATACTCGGGAAACATCTTGAGGACTCCTGTTTCTATTCGTCTTATGTTCAGGGCCAATGTCGTCTTTTTTCGCTCTGTTTTTTGCATCTTTCATATATATATATATATATATATATATATATATATATATATATATATATATATATATTTAACATATGATATATTCATTATATATATATATATATATATATATATATATATATATATATATATATATATATATATATATATATATATATTCAAACATATAGATATATTAGATACACAAAGATAAAAGTGCAGAAGAGGCATGAGATATAACAAGCCTCAAGTACTGGCAGTAACAGAGTGTGCAGAACAAAAAATAAACAAATAAACATGTTCATCCAAAACGGAGTTAGCATAGTTGTAAAAGTTTGACAGTCGTTGACACCATAAAGAATAGAAAATAGAAACTAGACAACAACTAAAATGGCTGTTAAATTTAAAGTAGGTACGATGAACAGCTGAATAGGCAGTATCAAGGCCAAGAGAGTCAAGGTCTACCCAACTGGGTGGAGTCGCCTCCCACCTGGGGTAACTACGCAGGCGATGACGTATCTTAGAGGCACCTGCTCAAGGTCCTGGGTCACCTGGGTGGGAAGCCCTTTCAGTGCTCACCTTACGGTCATGGGCTAATAATAAAGTAAACTTCTCCGTTTTCTTTAAGATGCACTTGTGAACTGAGGTATACTTTGAATTCTTCAATAAATATTGAGTATATATATAGCACTGACTTGACAAAGCAGTCATCTAATAGTATATCTTTCGCAAAAAAAAAAAAAAAAAAATTATCATACACACTTCTAATATAGTGGTCGGCTGGCAATATTCTGATGAGAGCCATTATGACAAAAAGGAAAATTATCAGCGTTATAGTAGCCGTGTGTAATTTTTGAATGAATAATATATACGCTAGAGCAGGGCTGTCCAACCCCATGCCTGCAGGCCAAAAGTGGCCCGTTTGACTTTTATTACTGGCCCACCTGCAAAATAATATATATATATATATATATATATATATATATATATATATATATATATATATATATATATATATATATATTTATACCTGCAAAATAATATATATATATATATATATATATATATATATATATATATATATATATATATATATATATATATATATATATATATATATATATATATATATATATATATATATATATTTACTAACAGGACCTGATTGAAACTGGATGGTATCTAGCAGAGTTATTTATTAAAAAAAAATTACAAGCTTTCCAGGGCTAACAGTCCTCATTGCCAAGTATCTGTAGAATGGCCAGACACGTAGTCCAGCTGTATTTATATCTGTGTAGGAGAGTGCCCTCGTAACCTTGGCCTTTCTCTGCCAGCCGCTCCTTCCAGGTGTTCATTTTCCATGTGGTTTCTTGTTTATTAGTTTCTTTTCTATTATAAAGAATACGATTTTTCTTGATAGGCTGTCTTGAAATCCGCTTCCAGTTTTGCCTGCCTTTACATTGTTAGCGCATGTTATGAAGGCATTCTCTACAATCAGTTTGGCCGTTTTGTTTGTGTTCCTGTACACAAAATTCATATTTTCCCAATCAATTTTATGGTCTTTTTCCCAACAGTGATTGGCGACTACCGACGTCTGATTATAGCACCTTATGTTTTGTATATGCTGGTTGCTTCGTTCTTTGCATGATTTGCTGCTTTCGCTGAAGTAACACTCTTCAGAGTCTAGACACACTGCCATATATAAACCCCTCTTACCTCTTCCCCCTCTACCAACTTTTTGTTTATAACTGTTTTATTCCTAGTGGTGTTTTTGTAACAGCATATCAATTTGAAATGGCCTGGCTTCCTGTTGATAGGTGTAATAGTGTTGTTGTCCGGGACTGTAATTATTTTCTTCCCTTTCAAATGTTCCTTTTCTGTCCCTTCCCTCTCCTCAAAATCGTTTTTTCTTGCCTTAATGTGTGCCCGTTCCCACCAATACTTAGGGTATCCTGAACTCCTAAAACTCTCCCTCAGGTATTTCAGCTCTTCATCCATTCGGGACAGTAAATCCTATAAGCCCTGAAGGCCAACCCTGTCATTAGTCCCATTTTTATTTGTTTCTTATGAGTGAAGAACATAAGTATCTATGGTATGTGTCTTCTTCCTGTGCACCTTAAATTTTAAAGTTTCCCCTTCCCTCTTTACCAGTACGTCCAAGAGAGGGATTTCTTCCCCAACCCCTTCTCTTCTTCTACTGTGAACTTGATTTGTTCATTTAGTTTATATATGTTTTCTAGGAACTTGTGTAATTCTTCCCTTTCTCCCTTATAAATATTCATGATGTCATCCACGTATCTTATCCATTTGATGATGTATAAGTTTCCTGTATTTAATTAACCCACCTCTTCCGTTTCAAACCATTCCATAAAAATGCTAGCCAAAATCTGCGAAAGATTCGAACACATAGCCATGCCATTTTTTTTGGATGTAATGGTTTTCGACCCACTTAAACGCATTGACGCTGAGGGCAGCTGACAACAATTTTATCAAAATGTCACGCTCTAACTTACGTGTGTAAACCCTTTTCTCCATATTCTTTTTTTATTACTTCCATCTTCTTCTCGACTGGTATGTTGGTAAACGGGGAAGTTACATCTAAACTTGCAAATTTACAATCTTTTACGTTAATTTTAGATAATTCATCTATAAGGTCCACATTATGTTTTAGATGTTATGTTTTAGAGGAAGAGCCATGACGGAAGTAAGAACTTATGAGAAAGTGGGAACGGGCACACAGTAAGGCAAGAAAAAAGCATTTTTGGGAGAGGGAAGGGACAGAAAAGGAACATATGGAAGGGAAGAAAATCATTACAGTCCAGGACAACAACACCATTACACCTATCAAAAGGAAGCTAGATAATTTCAAATTGATAGGCAGTTACAAAAACACCATTAGGAATAAAAAATATTTGGAAACAAAAAGTTGGTAGTGGGGGGAGAGGTAAGAGTGGGGGAGGGTTATATATGGCAGGGCGTCTAGACAGTGAAGAGCATTACTTCCGCGAAAGCGGCAATTCATAATGCAAAGAACGAAGAAAGCGACAAATACATATGATCAGAGGTCGGTAGTCGCCAAGCACTGTTAGGAAAAAGACCATAAAATAGATTGGGAAAATATGAATTTTTTGTACAGGAACACAAACAAAACAGCCAGACTGATTGTAGAGAATGCCTTCATAACATGTGCTAGCAATGTAATGGCAGGCAACACTGGAAGCGGATTTGAAGACTGCCTATCAAGAAAAATCATATACTCTGCAATAGAAAAGAAACGTATAAACACAAGAAACCACATGGAAAATGAACACCTGGAAGGAGCGGCTGGTAGAGAAAGGCCAAGGTCACGAGGGCGCGGCCACACGGAGATGAAGAGTAATAACAGGAACAAGGACTTTAATCCAGTCCCCTACACAGATATAAATACAGCTGGACTACGTGTTCGGTCATTCTATGGATACTTGGCAATGAGGACTGTTAGTCCTGGAAGGCTTGTAATTTTTTATTTATAAATAACTCAGCTAGATACTATCCATTTTCAATGAGGTCTTGTTAGTAACTTTATTAATGCACAGAACAATTGTGTAAGTGATAAAGTTTATATACATACATTATATATATATATATATATATATATATATATATATATATATATATATATATATATATATATATATATATATACATACATATATACATATATATATCCATATATATATTAATATCTTCAAATGAAACAGAATATCACATGGAAAAGTGTTTAGATGAAACAGCATATTCATTTTCATTTTTATATACTCATTCAAAATCATTCAAATTCATAAGCAACACGTATATTCAAAATAGAGATACAAACTAGTGAAAGACTTAAGAAAATTAATTTCATAACTGATTATGAATGAGGCAAAAACTGGATACCTTCATTATAACAAAAACCCTGTATGTTAAATGCCTGAAAATAGGCAACAGGTAACACTTACGCAGTCGTCATAAACGACTGTCCCAATTCTAAGATATACAAGTAAAATTCTATTTTGGAACCTATCTCAAAAATAGGTATGTATATGAATATGGTGCGTTACTTGACAATAATGGTTAGTAATATAATTCAAGATGCGGAAACTCTCCTCATTCACTAAAGTCAGTACGGTACAAGAATTACATCCTTATTACTTGCGTTAGATTAGTAGAAACGAAACTGTAGTGTGATACGAACAGAGAAACACACACACACACACACACACACACACAATGATACCATAGTAGTGAATGCAGTTTCCCCCAAATTGTACTGATTTTTTTCTTCTCTACGGCAGCATAATGCCATTAAGTTCTGGTTTCATTCTCCTAACACAAACATATATATATATATATATATATATATATATATATATATATATATATATATATATATATATATATATATATATATATATATATATATATGTAAGCCGTAAACAAACGTAAATGACTACAGGCAATTTCACAAACATACGCATGCCCATGCATATATCCATCAAACACGAATAGGGGAAAAAATCCCCCCTAATAAAATGCCCATTCTAATATCATTAGATGAGGTAATTAAGCCATCATAATGAGCAATTAATTCAGCATCAGGGCATAGATTAAAGTGCATGATGGATCGGGGCCATTCGTGTTGATTAATGATCTCCCTTACAAGCAGAGAGGCGGCCGTTCGAAAGCACCCGGGAACAAGGCCGCTTTCCTCACCTTTCTCTCTCTCTCTCTCTCTCTCTCTTCGCTTAAGCATTTTTCCTCCCGTTTCGCAGCTGTTTTTTCGTCTTTGCCTGCAGTTTTACTGTTTTCACTCATTTGCTTTTTAGAATAATTTTATTACGTTTCAATACTTGGTCATTATTCTAAAAGCCACTTGTATTTTTTTCCTTTATGGAGCTGTTGGTTTATTCAGTATTTCTTTACAATATATATTGGATTCGTTGTTTGAACATTAACGTATAGATTATACAGTTAGGTTTAATTTTTCAAACACGCATAACTTCAATCAACCTGCTATCATTTTTTTTTAGTCTATATTTTCTCAAAACTCCAACCGGTTACGAATATAGATTCTAATACTCCAATATTAATTTATATTTTTAAAGTACTATATTTCAGGAGAGGATTTCGAATATTCTCAATACCCGCAGCCGTTTCTACATGACTCTTTGTTGGGGCATTTCCAAACTAAACTAATTGCTATCAGTAACACTGTTGGTGATTAACAAACCAAATATCACAGCACGAAGGAACTAAAATGCTTGAGACACTGTATCCACGATAAAATATTGATATAAGGGTAAAACGCAATGACAGGACAGGGTTGATGATGTCATTCTTTAGGCAATACGTTACACCTTATTCATTTGAAAATCATTAATTACTGGAACATATCAGTTTAACCGCTACCACAAGGTGTATGCAAATTTTCTTATCCATCGTCTTAGAAAAATTAAAATGTTCGTGGAACGCTTTATTATTACTGTTCAAGGTCTGACATTTTTATTTAAGTATTATAGCGATTACAAACGAATGTTCATACGGGAATGTCTGTAGGCACTCTGGGTAACTACCTGAAAATTCTACAGAACTATTGCTTCAAAAATAGAAATTAATATTGCAGTAGTAGAATCTATATAGGACTCTTGCAGAAATATGGTTGAAGAAGTTAGCTCTCAGAAGTAGGAAAACCCTTGACATTCGATTATCTCAACATTCTTTGCAACAGCATACAAAGGAATTCAGTTCTACTAAATTTCACGTAGCAGCATTCAATTAAAAACACGTTTCCTTGACTTGGTTCCAGTTAATTTGACTTGGTTCCAGTTAATTTATTATCGAAAAAACACTTATTTTATCATTATAAACATTGCCTTTTCTCTGTCATTAGTTACAGACTCCTTCCTGTACATCAGATTACTTAAGTAGATGTAGCTGTGGTACTCTAATACTTGTGAGTCCTGGAAAATACTAATACCTTTTCCTGCATGTGAGTCCTGGACAATACTAATACCTTTTCCTGCATGTGTGTCCTGGAAAATACTAATACCTTTTCCTGCATGTGAGTCTTGCAAAATACTAATACCTTTTCCTGCATGTGAGTCCTGGAAAATACTAATACATTTTCCTGCATGTGAGTCCTGGAAAATACTAATACCTTTTCCTGCATGTGAGTCCTGGAAAATACTAATACCTTTTCCTGCATGTGAGTCCTGGACAATACTAATACCTTTTCCTGCATGTGTGTCCTGGAAAATACTAATACCTTTTCCTGCATGTGAGTCTTGCAAAATACTAATACCTTTTCCTGCATGTGAGTCCTGGAAAATACTAATACATTTTCCTGCATGTGAGTCCTGGAAAATACTAATACCTTTTCCTGCATGTGAGTCCTGGAAAATACTAATACCTTTTCCTGCATGTGAGTCCTGGAAAATACTAATACCTTTTCCTGCATGTGAGCCCTGGAAAATACTAATACCTTTTCCTGCATGTGAGTCCTGGAAAATACTAATACCTTTTCCTGCATGTGAGTCCTGGAAAATACTAATACCTTTTCCTGCATGTGAGTCCTGGAAAATACTAATACCTTTTCCTGCATGTGAGTCCTGGACAATACTAATACCTTTTCCTGCATGTGAGTCCTGGAAAATACTAATACCTTTTCCTGCATGTGAGTCCTGGAAAATACTAATACCTTTTCCTGCATGTGAGACCTGAAAATACTAATACCTTTTCCTGCATGTGAGTCCTGGAAAAATATTAATACCTTTTCCTGCATGTGAGTCCTGGAAAATACTAATACCTTTTCCTGCATCAAGGAAAGTAAAAAGGCCTTATTAATATAAGGTCCAGCATCTGTTACCGAAATGTAAAAGTATATTATCTAAACACATGAAAATAAAAGAAATACTTTCATGGTATCTCCTTTTTATGATGTATAACATATTACTTTAATCCAAGTATCACTCAGATTGAAATAAATGCATTTTCTTTTTAAAATTTTGCAATATTAGAATCTATATTCGGAACAGGTTGGAGTTTCGAGCAAATTTAGCGACTGAAAAAAATGCCAGCAGTTTGATTAAACTTAGGTGTGTTTGAAAAATAAAACCTCAAAGAACAGACCACATAAAGAATCCCTTATCTTCGAAACCAGCAGCCTCCTTCATTGAAAATACAAAAACTACGTTTCCGAATCATCAAAAGGAAAAAAAACTAACATTCTCCCTTAATAAAAGATGGAAAACTCCGTGCTGATATCTATTAAGACATAAAGAAAGTATTTCTCAGACTATCTACTTTCATTCAGTGTCTCCCAAATTGAACTGGCTTTTACTTTCAGCTGGTTAGAACCTTTTGATCCACTTGACTCCATGTGAATATCTGAAAGCGGTTTGCCATTTCAACTGGGGAATTCAGTTTGCTTTCATTTGGTAAAAGAATTTTCGATTGGCTTAATATATCTGCTTTATCTGACCCTTATTGACTAATTTCCTGGTTGCCAGCGATAGAAGTATCCGTGAACCCACACACATAGACACATACACACCCTGCACAACACATACACATACATATATACTGTACAATGTATATATATATATATATATATATATATATATATATATATATATATATATATATAGAAAGTCCTAGTGGATCGCGTTTGTCCTCCCCGGCTGACAGTAAGGGAGACATGACACAGCCACCCACCCTTCAGACCGGTTAGCCCGCCCCGGGTGGAGGCGGGGTAGGTAGGGGAACGGGAGGGTAGAGGAGACATCCACCCTCCTCCTTCAAACCTGTTTGTCCACCCTGGGTGGGGAGGGGTAAGTAGGGGATCGGGAGAGCAGGGGAAGACAGCAACGCCGGGGTCCAGCGCGTGTAGCGTGTGCTGCCAGCAAGCTCGTGTGTGTATATGTATATATATATATATATATATATATATATATATATATATATATATATATATATATATATATATATATATATATATATATATATATATATATATACACACACACACACACTCCACTATTTTTGCATAGTATCTTTTGAAAAGAGAGTGTAGTCTAACAATTTCCAGTTCTTTTTGCTTCGACGTCGAACAACGCTAAAACCGATGTAAATTCTGCCATTAAAGCACGAAGAGTTAAATGCTCCAAGAATCCCAACTGCATACCAGCAATGCGGTCATGGAGACCTTGACATAGTGGAAATTAATATTTCTTGTATCAGAAAGGTGCGTTAATATTCTATTCTACCATCATATGTTTTTATATATAATATTACTATTTATCTATATATCTACTTGACTATTTATTAATTTCCTCATGTATTCTTGTATATATCTTGCCATTTATAATGTGTTTGTTTAAATTTTTGTTTGAGATACTTATATAGAGAGGAAAAAAACACATCAAGCTTTTATTGGGCTGTGAGAAACTTTGTCAGATTATGACCGCGGAAAGTTTTAATTCCTTTAATTTTTTTTCGGGAGTTTTCATCGTATTGCTCTCTGTGTTACAATGAAATTGTAATACAATGATATAGTTTGTCATATATGAATGTTATAGTTTGTAAGAATGTATTTACCCTGCAACAAGGAAATTGGTAGTTACGTTATGGGAATTTTTTTATATATTGTGGTACGGTCTATTTATGCTCTTTTAGAATAAGTGCAGATAATATCAGAATGTAACATGGTTGTAAAAACTTTAATTTCATTAAAAACTTTAAATCCAGTAAAAACTTTAATTTCACTAAATAGCATATTTAAGTCACTGTTGTACTAATGGGATTCCACCATATTTCCAAGATATTAAGAAACATTCGTTACTCCTCCAGACAGTCTAGAATTAAAAATGTCTTCCGGTGTTACGTATAACTCTAATATGTATATTGCTTACAGTCTGGTGCACTCCTTACGAAAATAATTTTCATGTTTTCAGTCAGCAGATATTTGTTACCACATCTACATTTACTAACAGATTTATATGAGCAATAAACACTGACCTCTTCAATTATCGAATTACCCCTATATTTCAGGCGTCTACTAAAAGAGTAGGCTACGTCAGCGATGAAAACTTTACTTATGCTCCCACGAAATGTATCTGAATTCGAAAGATACTTGCTTGTTTGAACTGAGATAGAATTATGTTCTTCGTAGAACGCTGGGTTTAGGCAGCCTCCCTCTAACCTCTGCGTGTGGGATCGCTTATTAACAGATTAGGCATCGTTACTTTCTCTCTCTCTCTCTCTCTCTCTCTCTCTCTCTCTCTCTCTCTCTCTCTCTATCTATTTATATATATATATATATATATATATATATATATATATATATATATATATATATATATATATATATATATATATATATATATATATATATATATATATATATATATATATATATATATATATATATATATATATATATATATATATATATATATATATATATATATATATATATATATATATATATATGTATACATATATATATATATATATATATATGTATATATATATATATATATATATATATATATATATATATATATATATATATATATCTGAAATTAACAAAGGCCAATCGGCAGAGTCACACTAAGTAAATGGAGGCGGGCAGGAACACACAGGAACCTGACATTTTGACAGGTTATTCCAACGTTTCTCAATACATTATTGCATCCTCAGGGAATTCTACAATAGATATAGATAGTGTTAAACAACTTTAACACATAAAATTAAATTAATAGTTATCTATAAGTCAGTTTAACAGGAAATTATAGTTAAAACACAATAAATTACATTAAAATTAACAATACTGTAAGTTACATTAAAACGCACAATAACTTACATTAAAAAACTGTTAAAATAAAATTGCACAATAATTCACAATTAAGCAAGGTTTATTCACAAGGTTTCCATTAAAAAATAGTAAATACATAAACAAATAAAGGAAGAGAGGAGCTAACCTGCCAGAACAAAGTCTAGGGTCAAACCAAAACCAGAAATGAAAAGTAAACAGCAAGAAGCGTTAAGAACAACAACGAAGTCGAGATGAAAAGAGTTGAACAACTGAGGACTGAGTATTTAAAAAAGGAACAAGTTGTTTTATTTTCAACTTCTCTAAAATAAATAAATATTTAGAGTTGTTGATCTGTCCAGTTATAGAGAAATCTTTGTATTCAATGCTGATATGTATGTGTGTGTGTATGTATGTATGTATGTATGTATGTATATATATATATATATATATATATATATATATATATATATATATATATATATTAAGCAAATATAACCTGTACTCACTTGATTCTCTGTCTTAGGGATTAGTCGATCGAACTCAATAGGTGAAATGGTAAAAGGAACTATGTTGCTATAGAGAAATGGGAATAATAATTTGACTTGTCTCTGCTGAAGAGCAGTTAATTTTCTTTTTGTAACCTTAGAAAGATACCTCTCACACTGAACGCGCAAAGCTTACGAACAAAATGCATCCTTCTGCTCATGAGTGAAAGTAAATGTAAATCCTTAAAGATTGTTGCTGAATCCATTTAGACCTTTCCCTAAGCAATGATCAGTCAAGCGGACGAAATCTCAGTTGCGGAATATCGCAAAGCTAAGGTTGAAATTCGCACTTTTTACTTCTTCTATGACTAAAGCCCCGACGGCACCCTATTGGTCTTTGGGTTAAAACGGCCTGAAATAGATTCAGGGATCCGTAATGAAGATACTCCCAGGCTGAATGCATTAGAATTCCGGGCTCAAGATGAATGCGCCCACGAAGTGGGATTCGGGGTATGGGGATATGGAAGGGGAGGAGGGGGGAGTAAAAAGTGAAAAGGCCCGGATATAAGAATGGAGAGCAGCGGTGCGTGAAGCAATGGACTCTAATTACCTTGGTGCCTAATTCTGCCGAGATACAGAGCTGTCACAATTAACCATTGTTCTTGCGGGTAATATGCTTGAGCTCAAAAAGAAGCATTAGCGGCATTTAATGTGGGAAATATTCAACGCCTCATTTTCCTTTCTTCTTGAAAGAATAGCTTAGGAATTCATTAGGAAGAGAACACTGTCCTCGGTGAGTTACTGCGGAGGATGATTATAAAAAAGAAAAATAGTCATGGTATAGTCATTTTGAGAATGCAGCGCGTTTGGAGTGTTATGATTATGACTGCAGCGTATGTGTGTGTGAGTTAGCGCATGGGTTTATATGATATATATATATATATATATATATATATATATATATATATATATATATATATATATATATATATATATATATGTATGTATGTATGTATGTATATGTATATATATATATATATATATATATATATACATATATTATATATATATATATATACATATATATATATATATATATATATATATATATATATATATATATATATATATGTATATATATATATATATGCCTGTGTGTGTGTGTGTGGACATGTGTGTGTGTGTGAAAATGTTATGCTTTACTGAAGAAATAACACAATATCAGAAAATTCTGTATTGTTGAATAGTCAGTGACCATGATGAAGGCGGGAAATTTACCCTGTGATGAGGAAATTAATGTGCATTACTGCTTTCAGTAATAATCATGGTTTTTCTAACTACTTTTAATCTATTTCATGAACAATATTTTATGATTTCCGATAGAAATAGTCTTTCAGGCATTAGCGGCCAAGTAGGAGAGGTTTATATTTTGTTCTCATTTAAAATGTGAAGCTTTAGTAACTCTGAGGTGCTCTAATCCGACCAATATACTACCAAGTCACTGGCTGATTTGGTGGGTAAAAATGGATTTTCAAATTTTATCATCCACGCAACAACTTCTCGCTGCTGGGAAGAAAGGGCGTTGGGTCGGGTATGATACATGAAACATACGCTACCGGGGTCTAAGCGATGTCAGGCAGGGCAGCCGATCGAGACTACAGGTCTACCCCAAAGCCAAATCAAAAGTCCTTCAAAAGAAGGCATCGTGCTTACCCCATACAAAAATGGGAAAAAAGCACGTTAAAAGAAGAAGAAGAAGAAGATTGTACGAAAAGAAAGTTACCAAACGTTTGAAAAACAACGTTCATGGCCAAAAAAAATATACAAAAATGTTTTCATTTATATATTTTATTGGTAATTATGCAGTGCATTAAGGTTCATAAAAATACCCACATCTTTATTTTCATAAAAAAAAAATCAGATCTCCGTGCGGTTATATTCTGATTTTTATCTAATCTGCAGAAAACGGTCACAAGCAGCGACGCTACCCCTTTATAAGCAGTTTTTTTTTTTTTTTTTGCAGCGCTTCGAATTGTTCGTATGATCTGAGTTATCGCTTTGCCTTTGCAACAAAACATGAATCAATCTAAACGTAACATTCCGTTTGTGAAAATACTAAGTGGACTTTAAAGGAGACATTTCGTTTTGAAAGATTTTGTGAAAAATGGTGGAACGCTGGGAGATCGAAAATCGTATTTTGATTGAGTAAGGACCAGAAGATATACTAACAACAAAGCATTCATACATGTGCACGTATCCGAGCCGCTCGAAGGATATTGATAATGGCAGGGTTAATTATTAGGGCCTACAAAGGTTTGCAGCCCACCTTATATAGAATAGGAGACTGAATGTCTATTCGCTTCCTTCAAAAAACTGGGATACCCGACTCACTTGGGGGAGGGGGGGAGGCGCATAGTAAAGCTAGGAATCATTATCATGGGGAAATGAGCCAAGACAAGACGGTACAAACAAGAAAAATACCACCGTCATTCCTAACAATAACATTTTTAAGGATTTAAACAAGCAACTGGAAAATATTAGATTAATCGCGAAACAACATTAAAAATAACATTAGGAACAAGGTAACCAGGAATAAGGTACTTATAAAAGGGGAAGAGAAGAGGGGCGGGATCTGTCTAGCACCTTGTGTAAGTTGACAAAGACAAAGTATATTTTGGTCAGGGCAGCAAATCGTGCAAGGAGAATGCAAGCCAGCATAAGCAGAACATTCGCCATTACAACCAAGCCTCGGTACTGGCCAAGCACTGCTGGAATTGCAATCATAACATCGAGTGGGAAAATACAGATTCTATAGGAACAACAAGAACAAAATATCAAGATTCGTCGTAGAGAACGCCCTCATTAACTCTTATAAAAAAAAAAATGGAACACAAAGTTGGAAACAATCTTGAGTATAAGATTACCTGTGATATCATTTTTCAGGATTTTAAGAAGAGTATAAACAAAAGGACTGACAGCAATAGGATAATTCCGAATGGAGGATTAAGTATTCGACCGTAGAGGTCAAGAAGGCTGGAGGGAAGGTCAGGAGATCAACGGGGAGGCCACACGGGGAATTAGAAACAGCAGATGGTGGGTTGGACGAATACACGAGTACCTGAGTGTCGCTGAAATCTCAGCAGCAGCAGCAGTCTACTCCACCTCACTCAATGAAAGTTGGAGGCTTCCCGACAATACCTTCACCCTTCAGACAGAGTTAGCAGCCATTGCAAAAGCTTTGGAAGACTCAAAATAAACGAGGAAACACCGCGATTTACACCGACTCCAAAGGCGTCATGCAGGCCACAACCAAAGTGAAACCAAAGGAAAATAGGAAACTCCTCACAAGAATCTGGGCAATGGCCTCTCTTCACCAAAACAGACTCCCTTGCAGAAAGTAGTCTGCAATGCAGCAACATAAGCATTAAACTGGGGCGATTATTGAAAAGCAAAGAGGTATCATTACTATCATACTGTCAGTAGCAATAAGGAAGCAGTGCCAGGCAGGCCTTCTTCGAAGGTTCAATAACTGCCAAATGGTATTTAGAAAAACCACCAATCTACAGTCGCCTAACATATCCAGAGAAACTTCAAGCAAATTAGCAGCCATTTTTCACATGTTAAGATTTGGATATGTGTACAACTGGCAAAGGATAGAGAAGAATCCAAGAGCATGAAGTTAATGCGAAATTGTCGCCGAATGTTAGCTGTTAGAGCACCATTTACTAGAATGCCCAGAAACGATGCAGTTAGAGAAAACGCCGTCGATGACGATAGAACAGCCACGAAACCGTAGAAGCACATCCTCGAAAACATTCAAGATTTAACGGTTTTCTCTTCCTATCTTCCACCTAGGTATAGGAAACAAGCAACCGACTTGGCTATCGCTTTGTGGAGCGATCGGGATTTCGGTGGATCTGTCCATGAGGAGATATACCGCCTAATGCTCTGAATCACCTGTGGAATCTTCATCTCTAATCACTTTTTTTTTCTTTCAGAAACTTCTCCCTTTGCACCCTAACGAAACCCACCCCCCTACCCCTCACCTTTTTACCTTTCTACATCGATGCTTCTTTGATATCCAGTAAATAAAATATTCCGTCTTTTTCCCCTACAATAAATATTCCATTATTCCTTATTGGCTATCTCCGATTCGCCAGTAATCGCTAGTGTCGTTCTTTCGCTCCCACTGACATAATCAGGTCCATATCCTGTAACTAACCTTCTCATCAAAAATGACTTGTGGGATGCTCTGTGAACAAGAGCCCGTGCTGGCTCAGTCAAAAACAACATAATATCTCCTTAGTGCACCGGTACCTGAAGACGGAGACTGTACGTCTCAGAAAGCTGGTAGTGCAATGTAAATAAGAGAATCTGGAATGTAAACGATCCCGTCATATTGAAGCCCAATACGAGTAATTTGGATATTTATGTATGTATATATATATATGTGTGTGTATGTATCTGTATGTATACACATGCATACATACATATATATATATATATATATATATATATATATATATATATATATATATATATATATATATATATATATATATATATATATATATATATATATATATATATATATATGTATATATATATGTATATATATATATATATATATATATATATATATATATATATATATATATATATATATATATATATATATATATATATATATATATATATATATATATATATATATATATATATATATATATATATATATATATATATATATATATATATATATTGTTCAAGATACACATGAAAGTTTTTCAAGCTTCCACGGGGTCTACTGTAGTTGTCGTAAAGGTTAATATTTTTAGTGTATTTAAAGTAATATATGAAGATTTAATACACAAGGAGTGGTCTCATCTATCCAAGCCTATTATGTCGCATAATATTTCGTAGAAGTAAATTTAAATGTCAAGATTTGTCGTTAATCATTTATCCTAAAGATAGTTATTCCTTAAACGGATTTTATATATTGCTCCATTAATGAGGAAAAAATAGCGCATCTGAATTCCGTTTTGCTTTATTTCATTGAACAAAATTTCAAAATATAAAATTAGTTCCTTAAATTAAAGTTGCGTTTATTAAATTTCTTGAGGGACAATCTCTCATTCAACAGTATACTTTCTTTTATATCTTCCCTAGATATTGAATCAGCAAGGCTCAGGGGTCGTTATCCAGGACTGATATTTCCTAGGGGTCATTATCTAAGACTGGACTACTTAGGGGTCACAATCCAGGAAAGATCCCTTTCTTTTTAACTATATTTCTATTCGCGTGTATATATTAACACTTTGGTAAGGTTATAAGATAAACAATAATATACTGTGTTAAGCGAGACTCGCTTGAGATATCACATAATCACTATAGACTAGAGGGATTATGGTAAAGTGAGAATTATTTCTGCTTGTGATGCATTGTTAGATAATTTCACCTGTAATGCAAATCAGACTGATAAAGATTGTTTGTATTTACTTGGTTATGCATATGTCAAGGTAAAGTTTATTACTTTCGAGCTTTACCTTTAAATTAACTTGAATTAGGACTTTTCTTGTCATTCTTTCATTTTCCCATATTTCCTACAACAGAGCAATGAGAAGTAAAATCTTACCCGCAGAATTAGATTACATATAACTTGAGGGGGGATTAATTAAGATATTACGTTGTAAGTTGAATTTTGAAATGCAGTTCTAGCATTGCCCAAGACAGTAGAATGTTTTTATGTAACAAAATTATTTCCCTTCAAAGGAGGGTCTTTCTGAGAAAATGTCATGATACAGTTACTGTAAATGAAAGATTTTATATAAATCTCACAAGCGATTTCATGCTTTCAATAGCACCTTGATCATTTCAGTGCCTTCACTGAACTTCAGTATTCACTAAATTGGTAGGCGGTTATACAACAAAATTATTTCCCTTTAAAGGAGGGTCTTTCTGAGAAAATGTCATGATACAGTTACTGTAAATGAAAGATTTTATATAAATCTCACAAGCGCTTTCATGCTTTCAATAGCGCCTTGATCATTTCAGTGCCTTCATTGAACTTCAGTATTCACTAAATTGGCAGACGGTTATACTAAGTACTTCATGCAAGCAAAATGAAATGTGCAACCTTTAGAACTCGGACGCACTCGAACAACTTACATATCCGATAACGCTGAAAGCATAAATCAAGACCCCGTATCCGAACGAATTCATACTGGTTGAGAAATTCCCACACAATATAGCTGACCTTTTCCATCAAGCATTTGTTTTATAGAAAATGACACCAACCAAATTTTTAAACATTACTGCATTACAATGTAAAAAAAAAATAAAATAAAATAAAATAGGTACACCCTGGATTAGGATCCTTCTCAACCCGTTATCACTTATTCAGCAGCTCAAAGAACATCACTCCTCAAAAAATTCACTGAAATCTATTGGTAGTATTTACAATATAGCAGACGAACAAATAAGCAAACAACAGACATGGATGAATACATAACTTACGTTGTTCGTCAGTGGAGAAGGTCGATATATGCAACATTAACCTAACTCAAGATCATAGTCCCTTTTCAGAAGTGTTCATTCACAAGGTCTTGCCTACTATTAGAAATAGGAATAGTATCAATGTCCTGGAAAAGAAACAGAAAATGGAAATATACACGAAAACAAAAATCCTTCAATTCGGTTTTTCTTCTTTTTTACGGCGCCTCGTAAGTTCGAGTTTTGTACCCGAATGTAAATACTCCACCGCTGAAAAATGGAAGCACTCATCTTTCAGTGCACGATATACATCACCGGCATTGTAGGTTCCCCCACCGACAAAGCTTCCCCCCCACCCCCACCCTCCCCCACAAACCCGCCCGTCCTCTGCCTACCACACCCACCCACCTACCTGAGCGCGACCATCAACCAGAAACTTTTCATCGTCCCTTACCTACGGGTTGCGACCATTGATCAAACTACACCCCTTGGTCTATATTCTCTTGGGGAAGTGGTTATTCATATACCGAACAATAAGCAAAGTAATTTTTTTAGGGAAAGAATTCTCTCTCTCTCTCTCTCTCTCTCTCTCTCTCTCTCTCTCTCTCTCTCTCTCTCTCTCTCTCGTGGAAAATCAAAAAGAATGTTTTTTGGTGGGAAGAGTGATTCATTGTATCAGTTTTAACTGAGAATGATGTGACCTGCGAGGCTGAAGCCTTATTTATTGTTTTCATCCCGTTTTAAAGTGCGAATCCAGGTGATCGTGGAAAGATTACAAAAGTCTACAACCAAGCCCTAGTTAACGTTTTAGCTGTATCTTCATCCTTGGAGTGAGCATATGACTGTGAGCAGTAGCCATAATATTGACTAAAAATAATTGACACTGTTGGGTTAGTACAGCAAAAGTCGGCTTCGATCATCCTCATCCAGTTGAGAATAAGACTCTTCTTAAGAGTAATAATAATTATTTAGATAACCAAAAAACCGGAAATTAAAAAACTGAATAAAAATCCGGTGTAACAATGAACAGGCATGTGAGTGAGTAGACTGAGGTAAGAATGGGTCTTATACGTGGATATGTAATATAACAGTTTACTCAGCAGGTAAATAAAGCATCAAAAGTACGTTACTCTGTATTCGGCCTCTACTGGCCCATTGAAAGAGGTTGCGTTAATAAAAGCTCTTGACAAAGCCCATCAAACCCAAGAACGTAAAAGAACTCATATTTGTTGCCTCGTTTCTTAGTGGTATACTTCATAAACTTCATGAAACTGAATATTATAAGTTCATGAATGTGTAATCTTTTCAAAGGTTACATATTCACAAAGCGACACATTTAGCATAACAAGGGATCGATCATATGGGTGAGGAGTTGCGCGGTAAAAAACAGTCTAAGAAATGATTTTTGATTAGCAGACGTTGCCGTATTATCAGTTGACAATGAAAATCAGCTACAGAAGTTAGTGAATTAATTTGAAAGTGAAAAATTAATGGTAGAGAAAACGTAGATATGGCAATTCCAGCAAGTTCCAGCTATGATTTCTCGTTTTTATGAGGGAAGAGTTCACGTACATTACTATTGTGTAATTAACTTTTCGAATGACAGAAGAGGCGAGTTACAACATAGGTGAAGAAGGAAAAGCACTATTGACCCGGCATGAGATTTAGAAGCGAGGAAGTGTATCTATGGATGGAAAAGCTGGAATGTAGTGAAAGTATGTTGTATTCCTTCCTTAAATATTCCACCTTTTCACTACAGCCGTCTGTCAAATCGGCCGAGAGAGCACCGTCATAGGCAGTTGAAGTTTATAATCGAGGCTGAAATAATACGCCTATTTGGAAAGGTAACTGGAAAGCCTATTTAGAGAAAATTTATCTGGAAGGCTTTAAGCCTCACCTTTCCCAGAGACCCAATCCTGAATTAACTGCTGTTCACTATGGATAGCATTTGTTCTTTTTCGTTAACTACCAATTTCTTCGATTTCTTCTTGGTCTTTTACTAACGGCAAGGACGTTCGAAGTACCGCTAACTCTGCGTCGTAAACTAGTCACTTAACTCTGACAAGTATTCACCTTTGAATTTTTTTCTCATCTTTCAATGTCCTATCTCAAAAATTAAATCCTATGATTCTACTTCTAATTTAATCCCGTGTCTTGATGTACGAACATTTTGTTCTCCTTCTGGTTACGTTTGGTTAAATCAAGACTTTCCAGTGTTGAGCTTTCTCTCCTACGGGCGAGTACCGTAAGGTTTCAAGAGGCTTGTAACCTTAACTATCGCTTTTCTGTGCCATTCTTAATATCCTTTTTTTTCTTATAACGTCATCTGTTATGGGCTGATCTAAGAAATAGTATTGTCCTGTAGGAGTTTTACGGACTCTCCAGAAACATGAGCCCATGCCAACACGTCGCTGGGTTAATCTTACAAGATGAAAATCTCTCTGTCCTCCGCGACCTTTGATGAAGCGTGTGTTATCTTTGTAATATTTTAAGTAAGTTATAAACCCAGCTGGCGTTTAACATCCCTCCATCAGGTGAAAGTAAATCCAGTGATGTTTTCTTGAGTCACCGTGATACCGTTTTGTAAAACTTTGCAATATATATTATATGAATTTCGTATTGACACGGAATGTGGAGACTAAAAATGTGGTGACAAAATTGGGAAGCTCAGTAACGAAAATTAAAAAGAAAAATGTTCGAGGGCGCTTGAAAAATCCAGGAAAATATCCCACAATATTATTTCAAACAAGAAAAGAGAAAAGGAGAATAATTTAAAACACATTTTTTTCCCATTTCACGGCGCCTGGTAAGTTCGGATTTTGTACCCAAATGTAAATACGGAATCGCTGAAAAATGGATGCGCTCATCTTTCAGGGTACGATATGCATCATCGGTATCGTTGGCACCAGGCCCCCAACCTAACAACCTTACCTGCCTAAACCCACTAGAAACTCCCATCCTCTCACTTAACTTGGGACAGAAACAGCTGACCAAAATATTTTTCATGAAATGGGTACTTGCATTCCTAACAAGAACTGGTGTAATTTATCTTATGATGGTCTCTCTCTCTCTCTCTCTCTCTCTCTCTCTCTCTCTCTCTCTCTCTCTCTCTCTCTCTCTCTCTGCGAAAAGTCGATAATATTTTACACTAGCGGTGGTTCAAGTGTTAACGTTTTCTGTCGCTAGATAAGAAAAAATGGAGTGTTTTGCGATTTGGTTATATTTCACTTTATAAAATGAGAATAAAGGGTATGTATCGAATAGAAGCTATTTTTCTTTTTTATTTTTGTAAATGCTCACATAGCTGCTGCCCATTCATCATTCACCGTTTCATCCAATGTTGGCATGGTATGGAAAGTTTTTATTATAACTCCGCGTGGGTGAAGTCGGCGACTTTCTCCTTGTTTTTTTTTATTTTTTTTTTTACCTAGTTGCAGTAGAAACAATCCTTTTATTCGTATGGAATATGCTCCGGTGAAATCTCGTATACGTATTTGGATGTTTTTTGTTTGTTTATTTTAGAAAGAATTTTTTAGAAGACTTTCTTAAAGTATATTTATTTCTGTATATTTACTAATACGGAGATTTCGACATAATGGTCTGATAGATGAACACACACAATGGTAATTACCTCATTCATACTTCAGGGGTGAAAGCGGATGAAAAAACCTGTGCAAAAAAAGTCCATATTATTATCTGCTTCACACACCTACTCAGAAGGCTCATCAGTAGTGCTTCAAATATCACTACACGCTCAATCTGCGCGAAAATAAATAAAGCTAAACAAATATAAGGATTTCATTTTTTTTTTTTTTTTTTTTTGCAAAATTATTAAAATGAAAGGATAAAAGATGTTTTCACATTTACTTCAAATAGGAATATGGGCTACGAAGAGAAAGTTTTCAAAAGGGGGACAAATTACAAACTTTTCCAACAACTACATTCTGAAGTTTCTGCAAAAGCGCTCAGGCGAAATTAATGAAGAAAGAAAAGGAATTTTACAAATTTAAAGGAGAAACTGAAACAAGTCTAACTGCAAAACGTTCCTATTTTATCTCTCAGTGTAAAAAATCTTCCGACATTTTCTAAAACGTATTAAAATACTCTGTTTTACACATTCATTGATACTGTCCAGTCCCTGTATGAAACAAAAAAATAACATGGCAGGAAAGCAAAATCTAAAGACTGTTAAGAGAGCGTAACTGTATAATTATTTTCTTTCATAAAAATTCAAATCACGATACACAATATAGCTGCGTTTGTCTTTAATGTCTGCTGCCAGAGATGACCAAGTGTTCACATTCTCTCACAGATTACCGCTATATTGCCAAATATATATATATATATATATATATATATATATATATATATATATATATATATATATATATATATATATATATATATATATATATATATATATATATATATATATATATATATATATATATATATATATATATATATATATATATATATATATATATATATATATATATATATATATATATATATATTTCTATATATAGTTATTTTTGTATTAGAGTATTTTTTTAGTATTATTATTATTTTTAGAAAACACTACTGGTCTTTCTCATATCTTCTTATCTTCAAGGATAAACCTCTGAGGTAAAAGACGAAATATAACTATGTTACTCCACTTCCGTAATGCCAACAGCATCTTCAGACTTGAATTTATGGCTATCATCCAGATTACAGTGATATAGCAAAACAATATAAGCTCAGTATATTCGAAACTTATATATTATAAGCAAGAATTCGAATAATAGTTAAAATTGGCATAGTAATATTAAGAGCTAAAAGAGCAATTATTACTTGCAAGTCACCTACGCTTGATCAGTTAATCTAAATATCGATAATTTTTTAAATCTGGACATCTTTGAAGACCCTATCAAAAAGAAGAATCCAGGCTCAACGGCCTCTTTAAAAGATTAAACCTGGCGTCTTTGTTTCCTAAGAAATATCCTTTTTACAATGGATTTTTCTCACATGGTAGCAGGCCTGAATCATATTAAGTGGAAATAGGGAAAAGAGGAATGAGACACCGACTGACTTCTCCCTCAACCTCAACCTTTCTCCTTTATCGCTTCCTATTTTTCTTTTCCTTCGATTTATTCGATGCAAAAAGCGTCCTTGATCCAATTCCTACCCATTTTCGAGTTTTAACAAATCATAACTGACTGACTGTAATCGGATATGCTTTTTGTTCTGCAGTCTCAAAGGAATCGTCCTTGGATTTTAATGAACAGTTTTACCATCATAAGGGTTTAATTTGTTTTGTTTTCCTTATATCATGAAGCAAATTTTGACATGTTAAGATTAGTATATTTCTATATATATGATTACAAAGGGTTGTCAAGGGAGCTGATTCAGTTTAAAAAAGATGCGTCTGATATTGGCTTGTTTGTAGAGGAGAGAGAGAGAGAGAGAGAGAGAGAGAGAGAGAGAGAGAGAGAGAGAGAGAGAGAGAGAGACTCACTGCTGTATCAGTTGCAAGGAGGGAAGTGCAAAATCAATTTAACTTACGTGAGATAAATAGTCTCTTTTTGTGATAAAAAGATCGTTTGCAGCATTTCCTGTTAGATTAATTACCAAAAGTTAGAGGTACAAATTATGCTCGTTTATTCTTGCTTTAGGTTTCTGGTACTGAAATATAAGCTTTTAACTTATTCGTGTCCCATATGACTGTTCGCTTATTTGGGATGAGTTATTGGCTGGTTTCCCCGTTTCTTGAGGCTCTTAGTAAAATAATTATTTGAATAGCAATTTACCTGACATATAATTACTGTCATTACCATTATAATGAATTCTATTTTTTCTACTTCTTCAGCAACTGTGTGGTTACTGCCGATATATATTTTTGTTATTTTACCTTATGTATCTAGATTGTGTGTATTGTATTTGTATATTCCATGTATATGACCCTGAGCCGCAATAAAGATGATTATTATTATTATTATTATTATTATTATTATTATTATTATTATTATTATTATTATTAATACGGATGCCCTATCTTGGGCATGGATGCCGTATGCTTGGTCATAGATTTGATGAACCCTTACCATTACCTAATGATGTGCAAGCTAGGTATAATTTAGAAAAATAAATATATCCGTCATAGATTTAGTAAATAAATGTACATCAGAAAAAAAATAAAAACAAGGAAACATTTCACTACCATTTTTTACTTTAACTACATCTACCTCTATCTCGCACATACTCTTACTTCTTCTTCTTCTTCTTCTTCTTCTTCGTTTAACGTGCTCTTTTCCCATTTTTCATGTGGGGTAAGCACGATGCCTTCTTTTGAAGGACTTTGATTTGGCGTTGGGGTACTATTCCTTATTATTCTTGTCCTTGCCCGTACCTCTTCCCTGTTCTCTCCCATTTACACTAAAACTGAATACTCATTTTACCAACTCATTGTCCTCGTATTTTGCTGCTAGGGTGAGCTATATTGGAATACATATCGTCTCTCCATGAAAACCTTTTTATGTACTTTTTTTATTAATATCCATTTTTTATACTTATATTTTCTTTGGTCACATATTAAGGAAAAAAAGAAAAGAGTAATCTCATCAGCTTTAATGCTTTTTCCTTTAATTCAGTTTCAACAGCACTTCCATAAATGAGAGTTTACTCAACAGTAACTTAATGCAACCACATTCTTGGCTTTCATAAACACTGCAAGTATCTTCCAAATCTTTTGCACACATCCTGTGACCTTCTTTGCTCGGTCTGTTTTATAACTTAACTCTTCTTGGCTTTCTTCATCCATAATATTTAATCCCATAAACTTATTTAGATTAACTGCTTCTGTTCTCCCATCATCCATATTAACATTCATTGCCTAATTTTCCTATCTACAATCAATATTGTGTCTTCTGGTAACATAAGTCATGTCACTAATTTCCTTTTCTCGCCATTTTGAATGTAATCTAAAGCTGTGTGCAAGAAAGCATGAACAATTAAGTACATTTTCTTTATGGTACTTTTTCAAGCCTTCGGATGGGCCTTAGAGAATTGTGTAAGAAATATTTATGAATTTTGATATATCTAGCTGGTGTTAAAATCAGTATCCGGTAATTATAAGACTGCGATCTCAATTTGCCTCCGTAGATGCTCGAGCTTTCTTTGGTACTTGTCTTTGGTAAAATTTCTTACAAACATATTTTTCAAATTTAGTATGATTTTTACACTTAAGAAACAAATTATTTTGAGTATTTAATGCAAAATTTAGGGTTCCTAAGGAATCAAAATTGATTTTCAAAGCAAAAGAATTTCAAATTATACATTTTATGTGCAAATAAATAAAAAAAGAAATCGCTGCACCAAGAAATATTGAGCAACCAATGTCTAATACTTGAAACCTAATTCTTCTTCAATATATGATGTTTGTCGCTTGAATATCAAGAAGTGAAAGACCAGCTTGAGTTAAAGTACTGAATTTATGCCTTGTATGTTGAAACGAGGATTGAGTTCCTAATCAATCAAGCATATGTTTTCACTATGATATGCATCACTTATTCAAAATAGTTTTCCCCACAGACCAAAAATGTATTCACTTCAGTCATCACTTTCCATGTCTACTTTTTATTCTAGACATTATTTGCTCAGTAACTTCTCTCTCTCTCTCTCTCTCTCTCTCTCTCTCTCTCTCTCTCTCTCTGTATATATGTGTGTATATATATGTATGTATGTATGTATGTATGTATGTATGTATGTATGTATGTATGTATATATATATATATATATATATATATATATATATATATATATATATATATATATATATATATATATATATATATATATATATATATATATATATATATATATATATATATATATATAACTTATACTATACATATATATACTTGTGTGTGTGTGCGCGCGTTTACTTCTCCGTGAGAATGAAACACGCATGTGCATAAACCGGAGATTGCATCTATATTTATTCTCGCAGGTCCTCACCCATAATCATAGAAACTGCGCAATAATAATAATAATAATAATAATAATAATAATAATAATAATAATAATAATAATAATCTTTATTGCGGCCCAGGGCCATACACATGGAATATACAAACACAATACACACAATCTAGATACATAAGGTAACAAGACAAAAATAATTATATATCGGCAGTATCCACACAGTTGCTGAAGAAGTAGAAAAAATAGAATTCATAATAATGGTAATGACAGTAATTATATGGGGAATAATAGAAAAAAAATTATAACAATAAAAAATACAGATTGCAGACGATTCATTTCCATCTCTGTCAGGTCCAGACGGCTAAATACGAATATTACAAAACTCTACCCATGACATTAAACACAGTAATAACAGGAAGTAAGAATACCAAAAAAAAACAGCAAGGAACGTAGAAATATAATAATAATAATAATAATAATAATAATAATAATAATAATAATAATAATAATAATAATAATAATAATAATGACAGATTCTGGAGATGACACTTCATAATTGCAAACACAGAGAATAAGGCGTTTAAGGAACAAACGCCTCATTATTCCATCTTTCCCACAATTTATGATCTTTTTCTTGCTTCACTGCTCAGGATGCTTTGTATGAGCGAATTGCTGCTGTTTCTCAGTCGGGTGATCAGACTGGACATTGTTCGCCTCACAATGATTTCCAAATTATCCAGGCGGTTTTCTATGAACATCTGCGTGGCTGAATGATAGCGAGGAGTGTTTGTGAGGCGTCTCAGAATGGCATTGTGAACAACAGTGATACGTTTCATGGTCTCTCGGGTATAGTTCGTCCAAAGGGAACACCCATATATACCGTAGCAGTAGTTTCGTTTCTCGGTGACAGAAGGCAAACCTCCTTGCAATCATGTTGCCAGTTGCACATAATTTACGACGCCTCCGTTCTATGTCTGCCGTATCTTTTAGGTCGTCCGTGATAATGTGTCGCAAATACGGAAATTCATGCACGAATTCCAGACGATGATTTTCGAAGAAAATTAGTGGTTCTGCAATATGCTTAAGCGATCTCGGGAGCAGCGACATACACTGGGTCTTGGTTTCGTTGTATAGGATATCAAATTCCTCTACATATTGGCGGCAGGTGTCGATGAGTCGCTGGAGACCTTGCACTGATGGGGAGATCAGAACCATATCATCAGTGTAACAGAGGTTGTTTATTGTTATTTCGTTGATAGTGCATCCAATTGGGAGTGAGTTCCGTTTGACATTCAGGGCATCTGTTGTACGTGTTAAACAGGTGTGGAGAGAGAATGCCCCCTTGCCGGAGCCCGTTTAGGGAGCCGAAGGTGTACGACAGTACGTTACCCCATTTGACGCAGAATTGCTGTGTGGAGAGCCAACAACATAAAATGCCAATTAGATATACAGTAGAGGTGTGCCTCGTTTGTGCAGCTTCAGGAAGAGCTTCAGGTAGTTTACTCTGTCAAATGCATTTCTCACATATACAAAACATAGGAAAACAGGAGAGGCTGATGATAGGTAATAGTTCAGCAATTCTTTCAGGATGTAGATGCAGTGTCGGTTGAATGGTTTGCTTTAAAGCCGAACTGGTTGTCAGTAGTGTGTAGAAAGGGGAGAAGTCTCACTAGAAGAACGGACTCAAGTATCTTCGACGCAGTTGTAGTAATTGCAATCGGGCGATAATTGCCAGGGTCAGCTGCATCCTTTAGCTTGTTTTTTATTAATGGTATTAAGTGAACTAAGAGTAGGGAGTCTGGGAGAAACTAGTGAATTATGCACGCATTGAACAGGACAGCTAGCAAAATGTAAATTATCGGATGGCAGAATTTGAAAGATTCAGCAGGCAGACCATCGCAGCCGGCGATTTATTATTAGGTAGGTTGTTTATGGCCCCGCTGATGTCACCTGGCATAATACGATTGGAGAAATGAAGCTGAATATTATCAGTAAGGAGGTAGTTTTGGGATTTACTCTCTGTGATAGAGTTTTGAATGTCCTTTCAAAGACGAGGCTAATCGCCAGATTCTAATTTCCTAGACATTGCATCAGCTCTTAGTTGCTTTTCATTCAGTCTGCAGTGCTTAAGGGCAAGTTTGACCTGCGCTCTCGCCTGCCTCATTAGCAGTGCAAAGTGTCCTTCCCTCGGGCTACCATTTTGCTTCCGCAGTAAAAACATTTCTCGTGAATGTGTATAAAGATCTTTAACCAATTCATTTCATCCCGGTACATTACGAGAGTTGTCTTGACGAGATCTAAAGGTATCCCTGCCGGAGGCGAGCATAGCAGAAATTATATTCGAACAGAATTCTTTCAGATCTCTCCTGTGATGATCGTTTCTACATTTTGGGTTAGTGCACAGTAAGGCGTCTGCCGGTTGGGCTATTGACTGCAGCCTGGTTTCCGTGGTTTCCCTGAAGGATCTGGTTTTCTGTTGGTTTTAAAATCCCAGTTAACAGCAGGTGGGTGATCAGTTAGGGGGTTCGCGGTAGGGAGGGATGGGGTACTGAATGACACCTGCAAGGGGATGTGATCATAGCCCATTGCAAGATCGTAGCGAATGTTGCAGGTCACTATAGAATTATGAAGTTGAGAGGACACGATGCAGTGGTCCAGCCAGGAGGTTGTAACTGTGTCCGTTCTGTTCTGTATATAGGTACAGGAGGAGGGAAGGAGGAGCATTACATCGCTAATTCGGAGAGCGTGGTTTTGACAGAAGCTAGTAAGCTCATTATAAAACTGTTTTGTGGGGTGAGAATTAAGGTCCCCAGTTATGCAAATATGATCAGCAGTAGAGTCGTGAATAATGCTGTGTAAGTAACTCACCTAGGATCATGCAGTACTGATCAAATTTATCGTTCTTTTCCCAGGGCATATAAACATTAATTATTAGGATCTCAGAGTCATCTACTGTCACTTGAAGCCCTAGCAATCTGTCACTCCTATAGGTCAACTCATTCACCATATTGTTTAACGATCTGTGCCACAGGAAAGTAAGACCCCCTTTCGGGCGACCGGCTACGATGTGATCTGTAACTTGCATCAGTGAGGTCGAGAAAGCTCTGAAATCTTCATGCACTGAATCACAGATGGCAAGGTCATGAGGCCAGAGGAGCGTTTCTTGCGATGCAATGATGCCTTTGAAGTTTTTGCAGAACATGTTTAGGGGAGGAATGTTCCGCTTGAGGCCAAAGATATTCCAAGAGACTATATTTAGTGTATCCATGGCAGCTCACGAAGATGGGAAATGAATGAGTTGATTGTTTGAGTGGATGGGGGATTGGCCACCGAGGGTGGGCAATCACTCGGCTTGGGAGGATGGCTGGCACTTGTGGTAGAAGGCAAGTCTGCGCCTGAACCACTACTTGGGGTGTCAGTAAGTTCCCCTGGGTGAGGCTGGTCCCGGATTAGGTTGTATCTTGAGACTTTTATGTTAGGACAGAAATTCTCGCCTTTAAGAACATCGAGGTGGTGAAATAGGCAAGTAATCCTGTAGGCCACTTTATGTTTAATTTTGTATGGGAGTTCGTGGGAGATAAGAGGGTCGGAGTCCGTGAGAAACTTGACTCTCTCTACGATGGCGTCTAGCTTCACCGATGATCGTACATTTTGAATCACAACGTGGCATCTCCTCTCAGGTTTCGGGCGAGGTGATTCACGAATGCTGGGTTTCGGTTCAGCAGACACTCGAGATGTTCTTTTCTTTTTTCTACTTGTTTGTGTCTGCCAACCCC
>NC_089744.1:15012500-15027500 GCF_040412425.1 Macrobrachium rosenbergii
GGATACAAGGTGCGTTGGAGTGGTAACCTGTTTACTGCTATTCATATATTTTGTAAAGTTCAGTAATCAGTAGATATTTGGATAGAATGTTTAAATCTTTCAGTGTTAAAACTGACAATAATTTTTTTTATTTCGAAAATGACCTGGCTTATCAAATAATTAAAGGAAGTATATTAGAAATAATTATATACAAACAAACAGAAAAGTCTGACAATATAATGGATTAAGAAGACTTCTTTTATGCTCAGTCAGATGATGGATAAAATTGACGTATATTGTTCAGTATCATTTGAATTACATACACGATCTTTTTAAAATTCAGAATAGCTTCCAGTGCGACAATGTGAATTATTGAAGCCTTTGTGACTAGCTGCTTTACAGTGCCTGTTTTCAAAACGATTGCGATGGAGGGGTCGTGGGGGGCGGGGAGGAGTGGATGTTGGAATGATAAATGACAGGAATACCTAACAAGCAACAAGAGAACGAACAGTTTACGAGACGCGGTTATGAGGAATGTGTGAAATGACTAGGAAAAACAGATATCTGTATTCTGTGAACTTGTTACTAACTTGTGTTTGCAATAAGCTACATTCATTTGTATTTTGAAATAATGGAAAAAAAATTTCTTTGAAAGAACAGTTAAAGTGATGCCAAGGCTTCAGTTTACAAAAATTTGCATGGCTGATTAAAAGAACAGTTAAATCGAGGCTAAGGTTTCAGTTTACAATAATTTGCATGGCTGATTCAGCCAAAGGTAAGGATTTTGTTATATGTGGGGGGAATAACTGATTATAAGACTCTGTTTATGAAGAGGAAATTAATACCTGTTAATGGACAGTTATGACACTTAAGAATAAGTTATTAAAGGTTACTGTCATGGGGGTGGGAGGGAGACAGGGTCGAGTTTCGTTGGATGGACCAACTGGGGACGAAAAGAAGGGCCTCCAAAAGTTAACAATGTTCATGGTGATGATAACGACGGGAAATTTTCGTAAACTAGTTTCAATATTATATGGCAGCACGAAAAATAATGATTTAAAATAGTGTTATTACCTTTCAGCGGTCATATCAAAGCGTTTAATTTCATTCCTTGGAGCATCTTGAAAAACTGCAATTTTTTGTATTCAGTCTGTAGAAAATACGACATGGTTAACTTCGAAATGATTATATTTTTGGCGATAAAATCTGAATAAAACTTAAAATTATATAGTTTGTATGGTAATTTTGACTAAAATTACGGTCTGTCACTTAATTGGAATAAACCGTTTCCTTTCAGTGTATAAACACGTATTTGTCAAAAACAAGTAATACTGATGAGCCATGGCACATGTTGAGGGGCGAGAGCTGAACTGAACGATTGTGTTCATCAGTATCAAGTAACTAATCAGGGGACGCTGTGTCGTATCATGAATGGCTGGCGACTGTGAAGCTGTTCATTGATTTCAAGTAATAATATGCTTATCTAGTATTTTTAATACCCTTATATGTTTTTCCAGCAAGATTCGCTCCGTGTCTTATCGTTGTTGGTAGGTTTCCTTACAGTGATACAAGTGGTTACAGTAAAAATGCCGACGCATGATTAGTGATCAGTGTGGGTGGGAAGAGGGAAAAGGGAAAGATGAAAATGAAAAAGGGAAGAGGTGTAATAGAAGAGATTGGATAGGTCCCAATGAAAAGAGACAGGGTGGGATGGGATGAAATGAGACCACTGTTTTCTATCAGACCTTTGGAAAAGAAACTTACCTCGTTTTCGATTTCCAAGAATTGCACTGGAAAAGGGCATCAAGAGGCAGGCATGTCTAATTCCATTTTGGAAAGAGAATATTAATGGTGTCCTTTTTTCTGAAACGAACGAAGCTTCCCTCTCTCACACCACAGTTAAGAATTTCGCCTTAAATTTTAAACCTATCACAGCTAAACACTCTGGGGATCAGGAAGGAACTGAAAATGACAGGTCCTGATACCGAAATTGGCTTTAACTGTCTTAACCATTGGTCGTTCAAATAGCAAAGGGCAATGAACTCTTATACTTTCGATTTTTAATGATCGACCCTTTCTTCATAAAGAATAGTTATTGCATATTTTATATCACATCTGCTTTCTTACAGGAGGAAATAGAAGATGGAATAAAAACACTATTCGTTATATAAACAAAATCCTACTACCTCTAGAATAATAATAATAATAATAATAATAATAATAATAATAATAATAATAATAATAATAATAATAATAATAATAATTAAAAAATACTTATAGTGGCATGAGTCTGAAAATGGAGAAGCAAATCCACAGTTATGTATATGTGCATATATTTAAAGATAAATCAATATAGATAGCTTTCGGGAACTTGTTCGGTTAGGCTATCTATATTGATTTATCTTTAAATATATGTACATATACTGTACATAACTGTGGATTTGCTTCTCCAATAATAATAATAATAATAATAATAATAATAATAATAATAATAATAATAATAATAATAATAATAATAATAGCATTTTCCACAAAATCCGTTGAAAACAAAGTTAAAATGCTTGCCATGTGAGACTTCTCACCAGTTGTTAAGCCGAAATATTGATTATACCATCTATGCTTACTCAGAATTAAATGTCAGTATTTCATATCGTTATTTCTTTTATTTTATTTTGTAATTTTTCCTTAGATTACAGTTGAGTTATGTTTGCAAACTATAGAATTCGTCTAGTTACAGCAGATATACAACTGATGTATTTCCATGAGTACTCTTCAATTAATATCCGATTCTGGACAACTAGCCCTTAAATTTAAGGGAACAACGGCCAGGAACTCTTTTTAGAAAATATCTTAAAATTATGATTCTCGACTGCAGATTAATTTTTCTTATAAATTTGCAAGATATTTGAATATAAAAAAATGGCCAATTAGAGAGTTACTACAGTAATGTACTGTTTACTCTTCCTTTTGGCCAATGAGGAATTAGAGGAATTTATTTCTGGTGATAGAAATTCATTTCTCGTCATAATGTGGTTCGGACTCCACAATAAGCTGTAGGTCCTGTTGCTAGGTAACCAGTTGGTTCTTAGCCACGTAAAATAAATCTAATCCTTCGGGCCAGCCCTAGGAGAGCTGTTAATCAACTCAATGGTCTGGTTAAACTAAGGTATACTTAACTTCTTTTTGGCCTTCAAATCGGAGAAACTGCAGTTACAGTGAAAATCTGTTTTTTATTGTTTCTTCGCATATGGTTTAACTTGTATCAAGAAGGTTTCTGTAAAATACAGGTGCTAAGAGTAAACTTATAAATATGTATCACGAGAGTTGCATATATTTTGAAAATAACTCTAGTTGGGATTGGCTAATGATAATGACTTCTTAATCAGTAAGCCAGTTGTAAGTTTCATTAGTGACACTTCTGTGCAAGTAATGTAAAGTTTATTTTTAAAAGGTCTTACTAAATGTACTGCTGTATAATTTCCGAAATTATGGCGGTGCTCTCATGATTCCTAAAGAACCGCTGGATACTTGTCAGCTTAAAAGGTTAGGAACCCATGCATCAGAGGGGTGCACACCGACGCAGTGAAACTGGGCGAGGAATTCCCGTAGAATTATTCACATCGGCTGTGTTGGAATGGGATTGGAACGAAATTATCGTCTTGTTGAATGTGATAGAATTCAACAGTTCCCTATGCTAAGTTTCCTTGCAAGGTACTGGGCTCTATTACTTGTTGGTGTGGTTGTTGATTGTGATACATTTTTCCTAAATAATAATATAAAAAACATTTGCACTGTTCTTTGGTTGATGATCGTAAAAAAATTAAGGTGTAGAAATAGTGTAAAATATTATACATATAAAGTGAATATATATTTCATTTACACAAAATATTTATAACATGCTCGGAATACTAAATCACTGCAGCACTTTATTCAAAAGTATATTATCTGATCTGTATAATGTTGAGTGCCTTATGATTATATACTGAAGAGAGAAATTTCTGAGTGATACGGCATGGTTATTAAAGGAAGCAAGGAACAGTACGCAGTTACCAGATTGTAAAAGTGATCTAAAGGAAATTTTAGCTGCTTAGGAAAACTTTACAATGCTCGGCAATATTTCTAATCGTAAGAAGTCTCATTTCAGACAGTATTTCTTTGAGTTTTATGCAGACCAATTTTCAGTCTGTCGCTATTATTATTATTATTATTATTATTATTATTATTATTATTATTATTATTATTATTATTATTATTATTATTATTATTATTATTATTATTCAAAGTACGAAGCGTAAATATAAAATAAGCCTTAAAAACCATTAACTAAACCAGGCTAGCTTCGTTGTGTGGAGGGTTATATCTGAAAAAAAATTAGAAAAGTTGGCAAGTAAGTAAAGCCTGAACAAACCCGTAAATATTTTAATGCATAATACTGCAAGGAAATAAAGATGTTGGAATGTGGCGCTTGAAAGAAGGATTTACAAGTCTCTTAAGGTTGAGAGAGATAAAAATCTCAGTTATTTTTACACGGAAGCATGAAACTGAGAATTGAGGACATTAGTCCTAATGCACAACCACCATTCAAAAATTTTTCTTGACAGCATTACGTGGCTCGAAGGAAAATTTTTGCCTCGTTTTTACATATTCATTTTGTATGTGTTTTGTTATCTAGGCTAAAGTCTACCATTTTTTACTTCAACTTTCCTCTCATTGAAATTCAGCTGTTCTCATGATAATTACAAATGATCTGTGAAGCTGTAATAATGCATTCTAGTTTACGATTGTGGCAAAACTGCTCTTAATCAACTATCCAGTGAGGTTTTTGAGCTTTATTATCGCACAAATATCTATAAACTATTCATTAAAATAACCAAAAGAATCAAGAACCATTCCACCAAAGTAAATTTTTGTTTCCGTCAAGTCTTTGTCCTGTACTAAGTGATCCAGATCACTATCAATTGTTATGCGGAGACACTGACCTTCTGCCGTACCCTCTCCTCCCATCCCCCCAGCTATTCCCTGCTGAAAGACCTCCCCTAGGGAGGGGCTACGACTCCTGCACATTTGAGGATTTCAGCGAATGAGAAAATTATGCCACCTGGCTTTCAGGTAATGCAGTCGTGCATGGAGTTTTGTTTTTCTCTAGTAAAAGAGTTCCTTTTGCAGTCTTAATGTGCAATGTTTTACCTGTGTAAGGTTTGTCGCTTGTTTTTCCTTCGCTCCGAAACAATATGTAAGTGGCGACTTTTGTTTAGATTTACTTGTATGGTTAATGGAAGGGCATACAAAGGTATTACACTGATTTAGCTTATACTCGTACAAAAGGTGTTTATTGCTAACCCTCTTGTTTACTGTCGTAAGAGAGAGAGAGAGAGAGACTTGCTTGTAGATTTATCAGTAGATTAGTTCCATTCCTCCGGGGGTAATGGTACACCTCGTCGAGACCCTCCATTAAGTTAAATCAGTCGTTACTTTTAACAATAATGATAACGGGGAAGAGGAGAGAGAGAGAGAGAGAGAGAGAGAGAGAGAGAGAGAGAGAGAGCTGTAGATTCATCACTGGGACAATTAGTACTAAGATGACTGTGAAATGAAAATTTGTGCATGAAACAATAGTATGTAACAACAACGGTTTACACATTTTACAATTATCATCAGGAAGGAAAAAAATTCGCTAAATGAAGGTATAACAATGTTATGGCAAAAAATCAGAACATGCATATATGAGATTACAAAAAGGCTAAATAATTGTATAATTCGGGATTTTTTCGCCTGGATATTTATTCTCCATGGTATAATCAATAGGTTAAATTGGTCTTTAGCTCTCACTTGCTTAATGTGACGACTGCCTCTCAATAATAAATCTACATGTCTCCTTTCTCTCTCTCTCTCTCTCTCTCTCTCTCTCTCTCTCTCTCTCTCTCTCTCTCTCTCTCTCTCTCTCTTCTCCCTTTCCATAACTATAAAAAAAATAATGTCTGATATCACTTAAGGGAAGGTCTCGTCCAGGTATATTACTACCACCGGAGGAATGGAACTAATCTACAAGTAAATATCTCTCTCTCTCTCTCTCTCTCTCTCTCTCTCTCTCTCTCTCTCTCTCTCTCTCTCTCTTTCCATAACTATTAAAAAAATAATGTCTGATATCACTTAAGGGAGGGTCTCGTCCAGGTATACCACTACCACTGGAGGATTGGAACTAATCTACGGGTAAATCTCTCTCTCTCTCTCTCTCTCTCTCTCTCTCTCCCCTTTCCATAACTATAAAAAAATAATGTCTGATATCACTTAAGGGAAGGTCTCGTCCAGGTATACCACTACCACTGGAGGAATGGAACTAATCTACAAATCTCTCTCTCTCTCTCTCTCTCTCTCTCTCTCTCTCTCTCTCTCTCTCTCTCTCTCTCTCTCTCTCTCTCTCTCTCTCTCCTCTTCGTTTACTGTCGTATAAGTGTAAAGCGTGTGAGGCTGTATAGAAATATATGGTGGAGGGGTGGAACAGTAGAGACTGGAGAGAGGATGGCGTGATATGAAACAGTTTACTGAACATTAACTAGTAGTGGAAGACCGTCAATGTGGCCACTTTGCAGTTAAAGAGCAATGGTAAAAGATAAGTAATCGCTTCACCCGGCTGCCTGTAACTAACATATCGCGGAAAGTAAGTAGACCTGGAACAAGAGAATGTTGGGGGGGGGGGAGATAAAAGGGAAAGGGAGAAGGGGAAGATGTAGAGATATGGAAAATGAACCGTGAGGGATTGCATAAACCGACGGCAGGAAGTTCGGCCCTAACAAAAACAAAGCCGGCACGACAATGATAACCCTTCCGCCCAAATAAATTCCCTGTTCATTTTGTAATTTGATATACATAGACATCTATTACGGCTGAAGCCTTGTATTTTCATACATTTGTTTTCTGGTGCGTGTGTTAAATAGTTAAACTGTTGGCAAGTAAATCGGTTTCCCAATACTGCATTAATAGCATCTGGTGTGAAGATCAATGAACCATATTTACTGTTCAAGGAAGGCCAGTGGACCACTAACAAACCACATTTAATGACGCTAACATTTGCCTCAAAATATCCTGAAAGTAAGCATCCTTAATAAACTGATGTTCAGCCTCTTCCCATAGTACTTATCAAATGAGCAATATCCGAAAAAAAGTTTTGTCATGCAGACATACAGTACATACATACATACATATGTAAGTACAAAATGATAGATTCTTTTAGAACTCCAATGAAATTTGTATATATTTTATAGGATGAATTTACTATTAGCTGAAAAAAACTAAGAGATTAAATAATTGCATTTATAGGAAAGGTGATGAGTTTTCCCTTATTCTTAGTAAGGTTTAAAATCTAACTAAAAAACAACAAACTTCAGAGTAACAGATTTCCAAAAGCCTTCCTTCGAAATAATTAGGGATTGCTTCCAATTCATTTTATATATCTAACTCTCTATCGAAAGCTTCCATTTAACAAGTATGCAAAAGATATTAGTTAATCCAGTGGAGGTAATCTAGCTAGCTATTAGCAAGAGTAAGCCTCTTACGTGATATGAACACACACAAAAAAAAAGATAATAGTAAATGAAGAATCAGGATACTTTGCCATTTCCTCAATTAAGGGATGAGTTGATTTATAAATGCATGTTCAAAATAAATCCCTGTTAAGTTAAAGAATTAATTTTTTGATATAAATAAAACTTGAATCACATGTTAAACTGATCAACTCATAATGTCATGGTATATATCGATACCAAGTAGTCTACAGTTTCAAATGTTCATTTTCCTTTACAATCGTGCAGGCGGCAGTCAAAACTGTAATTCCAGCAACATGATCAGAGTAAAAGTTCATTGGATCCGTGAAACCATTAATAATGAAGTGCTAAGCCTCATAAGAATTTATGAATGTTTAAGCCGTGTGCTTAAACACTGATATAAGGAAGACGTAATATGCATTCATTATTAGGAAATACGGTTTAATTTCTGTTAGTTTAACATTGTAATGAAACGCAGTCCAATATTTCTTAGTGAAGACATCAGTAAAACTGTAAGAATGATCAAGATTTCCAAACCCATGATTCATTGCAGCGTTTCTTGCCACCAAGGACAACTTTGTTTAATCACTAAATAAGAAGAAAATTAAACACGTAAAATAAAAATATTCAAGCTTTTTTCTAAGTTTGTAACAAAACCCCTGTTAAATGTTATATTATAAGACTGAGAAAAGAAAAGACAAACTCACATAAGTTGGGGTGCATCACTATCCAGACTGTTAATTGTGATCTGAAATTTTACACAGCCTGAAAACACTAACGTCCGCTTTGCGGGCTTTTCAAGTCAAATGTATTACGAAAAAATAATTCCACTTATAACATTTCTTGTCCTCGATAGCAAAACCTTCCATAATATGTCTTTACCAACCACTTATTTTCATTTCAAAGGAAAGGCTGAACATTGGAAAAGGCGTAATCTATTCCAATTCACTTTCTTATACGTCAGATAGATTTCATTAAATCATTCAAACCGCATACGAGAACAATTTTTTAAAAATCATCAGTGAATTATTCATTCATCAACAATTATTCCATAGCGTTAACTCTAATTTCTTCACGTCTAAAATGATGTATTTTCTGTCAGTATTTGCCTCACACAAAAAGACCAGGTTATAATCAATGATCACAAGGAATGGGGGAGCCAGACCTTTCCTCCCCCCCTCTATAATCCTCCTCTTCCTCCTCCTCCTCTTCCCATCCTCCTCCTCCTCCTAAGCTATTCCCAGCTGGTAGACCTTTCCCCGAGGGAGTGGGACGACGATTTCTGTGCATTTAGGGATCCAGTAAATGAGAATATTATACCATATATACGCCATTTGATATACCATAGTGGGGGTGTGGTATTGTTCAGCTTTACGAAAGATTTAATTCACGGTTTACGTTTTTTTAGTCTACAAACACTCAGTCTGTGTTGAGGACAAATATTTGGTCGAAGAACGAAAATGTAGATACTTCCTTCCGTAGATTAACTGAATGGTTGACAATGATAAAATTTAATATGGATAATGGTAGCCAACGCTTTTTGGAGAGCCGAATACTTAGATATAAAAATAATAGTGTAAAGTTAGTAAGTAGAGACAGTCGATCAACATTTATTCAAGTGCACATTTTCAGCCTGGCCGAAGTAGTAAAGTAACTAAATTAGTACTCACATCCAAATTTTTAAAATCATTAGGAGTAAATAGCACTGAATATATTGATCATGGAATAATTATAACTAAGAAAATAGACAATGCATTAAAGTATACTAGCATTTTATTGGAAGATGCAGTGACAATTTTTTTAAATAACAAAAGTCGAGAAACGTAAATATATATATATATATATATATATATATATATATATATATATATATATATATATATATATATATATATATATATATATATTTATATATATATATATATATTTATATATATATATATATATTTCTACTATCAAGAATTCCAGTTACTTCTGGTGTACTTTCCTACGGCGTCAGGAAGAATCTGTAACTATTCGGGTCTGTTAATTATTACATAAATACTTGGTACGGCATACTGCCCTTCCCCAGCCCTATGATAATTGGCAATAGTTTGACTCCTCTTTTTTTCATTCTCGTTATTTTCGAGGGAGCGTCGAGGCACGCCGATAACAGAAGAGTGAGACTTCTGTTAGAGGCCGATTGCAGTGTGAGCCAGTCTTGAGTTAGAGCCAGACTTCAGTGTAAGCCAGTCTTCAGTATGAGCCGCTTTTCGACAAATCTGGCATATAATTACGGCTCTGCTAATATTACTTTGAGCCAAGGGTTCCTCACGAGGCATTTGTATTCATCCCTGTGACTTCATATTTTGGACGGCATTTTGTGTGGCCACCTGGACGTCCTCAGGATTAATCCTTTATGTTGTTTGGCCCTCACGGTTTGTTGTTTATCACGATCTCGGACACCGCCTCACCTTGGTGGATAATTCCGTCGGGGCATAGAACGTTCTACAAAGCATCAGCGTCAGTCACTTATTACTCGGATGGACTACGGTAAGTGCCAAATATTTTTAGGGCACATACTTAATGGTAATCGCAGTAATCTCTGTGAGCCTTTGTTGTTGCTCTTTAATGACCTTCCTGCTTGTAACTTGTTAAGTACGATTATATTTATGTTTATTACCATTTTATATATTGAAGGATTTTTCTTGTCTTTACAGTGGGTTTGAAGCTCCGCTGAAGGCTTCATTCATTTTATATAAGTGGTGAACGAAGATTTCGTTTTCATTATTTTCATAAAGCCAGTTAAAATACACAATTGAAGAATATTATCTTTCAATAAATAGCAACTTATATGGGTATTACATCATTTCAGGATAAGGTCATCCAGCATCGATAGTATGGTTATCTGGTTTAGTATTTCACGTCCTTGAGCTTGTCACAAATTAAGATAACGCTTTTACTTACTTCTATATAAACGCTTCTTGTAATATCCTTCTCATATACATTTCAATTAATATTAAAACACCAAGGCTTTATCATATATGTATATTTTCCTTATTTCCAAAACAGGTATGGAGGATAAGCTGATCAGTGAAGAGGAAGAGCCCTGTGTTATGCACCTACCGTAATATTTGCAAATTATTAAATTGTAAGAAAAAATACTATAATTTTTCAAACTGTATAAATTAACTTCCTTTGAACTATCTATAACAAGGTGACTATACAGTTTTCAGCTCCCAAGCAATTATAACTGAAGGTATTCCGCATGAACAGTAATGCAATAGGGAGAAAAAAATTAAGTTTAACCAGACCACTGAGCTGATTGACAGCTCTCCTAGGGCTGGCCCGAAGGATTAGATTTATTTTACGTGGCTAAGAACCATCTGGTTACCTAGCAACGGGACCTACAGCTTATTGTGGAATCCGAACCACATTATGGCGAGAAATGAATTTCTATCACCAGAAATAAATTCCTCTAATTCTTCACTGGCCTGTCGGAGAGTCGAATTTATAAATAACTCTCCAGGTAACACTAAACGGCGTGTATATCAGACCTCACGTATGTCAAGAGATAATTCTACATTGGTCGAAATGGGAAAGTTTTGGGAGAGAGATGAGAACAGCGTACAAAAAAAGTCTCGGATTTCCGCACGATAACAGTGCAAGTTTCATTCTTCACTGATTAATCCTAAAATTTTGATCCCTTTGTAATATGTTGGTAAGAAATATAACAGAATTCAGTTTTCTGAAAGAACATTTTTGAAACTATGTCTGGTCAGGATGCGGAAACTTGATCCTTTTATTTTGAAAGAAATATGTAAATTTTTAATGGTACGTTCGCTCTCAGTTATAAATGTAAATTCTTCATTTCCTTTCTTACAACTAATATATTTCAATTTTCTGTTCGGCCGTTTGCATTTTAACACCCTAGCTTACATGCATTGCGTTTCTACAGTTGTATTAATCCTCTGTTGGATATCCAAAAGCGAAACAAGTAAGGATTGATGACTTTTGTTAGTGAGAGAGAGAGAGAGAGAGAGAGAGAGAGTAGTAGTAGTAGTGTACGTTCGTGGGTGTATATGCCAGTAACAGCGAGTATGTCAACGTAAGCAGCTCTGACAATATGGGCGCAGGTCTTTCGGTGAACATGACTTTTTTTTTTAGTAAATTCTGAGTTTACAAATGCTTTTATTTCATATATATATTGGCTATTTTTTTATCTCCGATTTTAACCGAACGTAGTTTATTTTTTGCTTGAAAAATGTGGAACAAAACGAAAGTTTTTCCATTTATATGAAGAGTAAGCTAAAATCTTGCACAGTTTTCAACTTGCGGCTTTCAGTGTTGTTTGAAAGCTACGACATGGCAAATACTAAACTGTTCTGTTGCGCTCGGAAATTCTAACAAAAAAAAAAAGGAGGAAAACCTGTGTTTTTAATTTTGCAGCCTACGATACTTTAAGCCTTTAAGGAAAAGGGCCTTTAGGTTCAATATGTTACGTTCTATGCAATTCATAGATACCACTGAAAACTTGTGGTAAAAACTCTTTGGGGTATGACAGTGTATATTAAAATTAATGTGATTGTTACTTTTTTGCATTAGTGGTCGTTCTTTTGATGTTGTCTGTATCAGTTTGTCTATAAAGGTTTCATTTATATAGAGTGACTCATCCAATAATTAAAGTAATCACGCCTGAGTTGTATCCCACCATAAAAGTTAACGATTCGGTCTGCATGATGTTTTCTTTGATGAAAAACATCTTTTATAATGAAATACCTTTGAAACAAAAAATTATTACAAAATAATACGGTAACTGCACGAGTTGGTCTTTTTGCAATTTCCTTAACAGTTATTCACACACCTTTCCAAGTACCATTCTAAGTGTAAACAACTATAGAAATTGGCATTCTGAAGCCTGCTGTCTCGTTCTTACTTCTGAGGAGGATGTAATATTTTATCTCACACATTTTTTTTTTGTAGAAGGGTAACCAAAACATTGACTAAGGGTTTTTTTTTTGTACCGAAATCTACTGTGTAAATTTCCATATTCACCTCTTCGTGCACGAACCACGCATACTCGCATCCGAGCAGCACCACTTGATGTGCACGATGAACGCGCATGCGCGTCAAAAAAATAAATAAAAGAAAAATCATTAAAAATCAGAATAGCGTGTCATAATAAAGAAGTTTGAATGTGACGTCACGAGATACTGCCTCTCCTCATAGCATGGGGTGGGTGGAGCTTTTGACCTACGCATGCGTCGAAATTTTCTTTTTTGGAAGCCAGTGTGACCGCGTGACCTTACCTGTGAGGATTGCTTATCAGTGCCGCCTTTTTAAACGCCTAGAACGCCGTCATTTCCTATTCAGTTTTGCCGATTTTTCTAGGTTTTGTTGGAAAAGTGTTACAGAGTGTTCTGAAAATGCCGAGGTGCGCTAGAGAGCTTTCTTATAAGGGTAAGGGCCCGGCAAAAGAGAGTGAGCAGTTGGAGAAACGAGCGTGTGAGTGCTTCTTCCCTCCCAACAAGTTCCGTTTGTCAGACCCTACTGAGTTCCAAAAGCATAATTTAATGCCTAGAAAGATAGATAGGCTATTGATGTCTATGGGCAGTGGAAGTGACACAGATAGTGATGATAGCAGTGACGATTTTAAGGCCGAAATTGAAAGTGTTGATAACAGCGAGGAGGAGAGGTTGTGGAAAGCCTGCCTCCCTCGCTGCTCAGTGCGGTCCCTTGCACGCTTCCCCTTCTGTTGCTGTTAATGAAAACGAAGCATGGTCTATGGATCCTGACCCTTGCCCCCGTATTGCATGAATTTACATTTGTTTCGCGGCTGAAAGTGCCAGTTCCAACGCGTGCCTTAGGTTTCCTCGGGCTATTTTTCACGCGAGAATGACTCCGTTATTTCATGGAAGAAACCCATCATTATGCCATTTATTGCAGGGATGTGCTTAGGCAAAAGAGCGCACTGAAGTGGCAGGGCTGTAATATTACCGATATTCCACATTATGTCGGAATGCACATTCTTATGGGGGTTGCTGAAGTTGCCACAAGAGCTGATGCATTGGTCTAAACATAATAAATACTGTCAAGGATCGTGGCAATTAGTGGTCGCACATATAGTACAAATATCACGCTATTTTCATGCAATGAATCTGTTAGCAATACTACCAGAAGATACGATAGGCTTATTCATGTGTGATCAGTGCTTGAATATATCCAAAACTTGTGTCAACACCTTTATGTGCCAGGGAAGACCCTCCTGTCTTCAGATGATGGTATGCTTACGTTGAAAGGCAGGTTATCTTTGAAGGTATAATAACACTAAGAAGCCAGTGAGATAAAGAATAAAAATTTGTATTTTGTGTGAGGCAGAATCCGGTTGTGTGCTTGATTTCACGGTGTATCATGGCGCAAATCGTCCTCTGCGTGGTGTGGTTTTTCAATTGCTTGGCCCATATCTGAATAAAGGTTACCACTTGTTCACGGATAACCATTACAATTCCGGGAAGCTGACAGAAGAGCTGTATGAGCATGAGGTGCACAACAGTGGCACTTTACTGCTTATGAGAGGGCCACCAAAGCCACTCGAGGCACTCGGCAAAAAAAAAAAAAAACTCCCAGGTACAGTATGAACTTCCGAAGGAAAGGCAATATTTTTATTTTGTGCTGGACGGACACAAGGTTGGTTACTGTAATAACCAACTTGCTAGGCACGGACGCGGAGGAGCACGTTCAGAAAAAAAGGTGAAGAAGGATGGAGGAGTGACTCGGGTGGTAACTACGGCAGTACAACGACCTGTTTCCATTGGTGAATACATACATGATATGAGAAGACTTGACCGCGTTGACCAAATGATCAAATACTACGGACTCATACGGATGACGGTGAATTGGTCAGAGAAAATGCTGGTGTACTCGCTGCGATTTCCATTGCAAAATGCCTACATTTTGTATCACAAGTTTACCACAGACCAAAATAAACTCAACCTCTTACAGTTCCATGAACTAGCATATACCAGTCTGACGGAATTCAATCCAGATGAGTGGCCTCCTGCTGGTGATCTTGCCATTCCCCCTAATGCGTATTTTGCGACTGCTCCGGATGATCTTGCTGCCCCTGCAACTGCTTTTGCTGCAATGTCCACCCCTAGGATACATCAACTGATGCCTCTCCTGCCACTAGCACTTTTAATGATGCTGCTGCTGCCATGCCTTCGTTACCTGAAGATAAGATTCCAGAACGGAAGTCAAGGATCGTTGACCCCATATCCTGTCTTTCTCCTGGCATTTTGCACGTGCTAGAGCCACTGCCTCTGGACTTCAAGAAGCAGAGGAAGGAGGTGGTGCCGTGCTTGCTCTATGAAGGGCATTCGAAAGGACACCACTTATCATTGTGCTTCGTGCAGAATATATGCCTCTGCATGAAATCCAACCCTTGCGTGATTGCCATATGAAGCCAAACTACTTG
Source organism: Macrobrachium rosenbergii (assembly GCF_040412425.1). NCBI lineage: Eukaryota > Metazoa > Arthropoda > Malacostraca > Decapoda > Palaemonidae > Macrobrachium > Macrobrachium rosenbergii. Next base: position 15,027,474 of record NC_089744.1, read on the forward strand.
CCGGCACTCGCCCACCACCACGGCACC
>NC_089744.1:15037500-15057500 GCF_040412425.1 Macrobrachium rosenbergii
CCTCTCTGTCTCGGTGGTGTTGTAGTTTTCAAAGAGCAACTCTGTTTCCTCCAACCATGCTTCTGGCTCTTCCCGAGTCCACTTGGCAACTAGGGAATTAATGCTTGAGATTGGAGCATTTGGTGCATCAGGTGTTGGGTTGGAAGCTTGTTGGATAGCCATAGCTTCAGTATTTTCCCTTCAAGCCTTCTCCAGCTTGAACTCCTTTTCTTTGAGAGCTAGCTCTCTTGCCTTGAGGGCTAATTCATGCTGTCTTTGTTCTTCTCTTTCCTTCCTCTGTTCTGCTTCATGCTTCCTCTGTTCCTCTTTTTCCTTTTGCTGCTCCTCTCTTTCTTCCCTCTCTTGCTTGACCAAGTCATCCAGCTGTTCCTTGACCCACTTGGTGAGTTCTGGTCCTGTGAGACCTGCCTCCTTCCCCAGATCCATGAAGGCTCTGTAATGGTCTGCTGCCATCATTCTGGTAGGTAAGGGCATCTATTTGGGTTGACTGGACATACTTGGGAATTGAGGAAGTGGCCCTCAGATTTGGGTGACACTTCAGTGGTGTGGCACCATTTTAATAAGGTGGCACTGTAACTGAGTTTGCTGTGCAAAGGTCACACTGATGGCACTCTGTATCTCTAGGTACAGGTGTAGCTTATGTAGCCACAAAGGACTTTCTGTCTTTGGTGGCACTATGGTACCAGTGCGTTCCTAGGAATCAGTACTTGTCTTGGAGTACAAATTGTACTAAGGGGAAAATGCACTCTGCCCAAGCAGTGTAACTAATAAGTAGGAGAAAAAGGGAAGGTAAGAAGAAACAGATAGGTAAGCGCTTCAGTTTGTGACAGTGCCTCAGATTAGTGTCACTGTGGAAAAGAAAAAACAATTTTGGTTGCTTTGGCCCTTGTGGGTGACTAATTCTTAGTATCAGCTGTGCTACTTCCTTTCATGCAGAGGGAAGAAGGCTTTTATGCTTGAGTCTGGATAAAAGACCCCACTTGTGGCTGACAGTTTTCTATAACTGTGGTTAATCTTGGGGACAGAGGTGTTTTTTTTTCATTTGTTTTATTTTGATTAATTATTCCTATTTCAACCTGTTCTTACAATGAAAACGGTGCATGTACACTTCTGAGATATCTTAAAAGCTTACGTAAATGAATAAAAGAAATGAGAGAGAGAGAGAGAAAAGAAAAGTATCCAGCAAGCGAAGTTCTCACAAATAAGTAAAATTGTAAATGTACACTAGTAAGTTTCTTCTTTTTGAAATACTTCTTACTTTGGCTATGTTAGGTGAGGGGTTGTCTTGCCTATATTAATGTGCCCTGTTACCGTTCTCATCTTACATCTTAGGCTGATAAGTATGATTAAATTATGAAGCTTTTTCCTTTATATAATTCCCTGCAAAAGTGTATTTTGTGTAGGAACTTTTTTTGTTATATTTCCTAAATGAATTATTCCCTGACTAAATTATTAACTTTCTTTTACCCGTTGCATCAAATCCTATACCTAGTTTCACTTTAATATTGAAGTATATTTTTTTCTAAGATTTGTGAGTATGGTAATACCCGAGACAAAGTAGTCCACTAAGTGAGGTGACAGGACTTCTATTGTGCATATGTGTCTTAAAAGAAGCCCAGTGCGGAAACATTTCAAACCATTAACGCTGCACAGAAACACGAGTGTAGATGCATCTGAACAAGAACTTGCTGATTGGATACTGAAGCTTGGGCATGGATCCCTGCTAAATACTGACACTCTTGGTGATGACGTCATTGAGATCCCTAGTTAATGTATTGTTGAAGAAGATCTAATAGATGCAGTATTTGGTAAAACCTTTAAGCTTGACCATGTGGAAGCTACAAGCCAAAGAGCAATAATTGCTCCTAAAAATAAGGACATTGATTTTGAATGATCTTGTTATTAAGAGATTAGAAGGTGTAGAGAAAACCCCACTCATTGTTGACGAGATTAAGGTTACAAATGATGGGAATGATGTAAACTATCCCGTTTAGTTCCTAAATTCATTACGTCCATCAGGTTTACCACCAAATTCACACACACTGACAGTGTGGGGGTAAAGTCATGGCTTTTAAGTAGCCACTTCTGCCAAACACTACTCATTTTACAACAGGTAGTGTTTGGCAGAAGTGGCTGCCTAAAACCATGACTTTACCCCCAAAGGGAATGTCTTTTTTATCATGAGGTCTCTTAACAACCTCTCAACTAAATGTAAGAGATGCATAGAGGCCATTGTGCATTTGTCCCATATTATTACTTGGGTATCTAACAACTTTTTCCCTATATAAGAAGTGGCTGTAATACTTGATGTTGAATCTTCCTTGAGCTTCAGTGGAGCTACAAATGCAGAGTGAAGAGTTCTACCATCAGGTAGTAGTTCAGCTGCTATTCCAGTCAATGCAACAGATTTGTATTTGACACCTTTGCCATGGAACATTACAATCAAGGCATTATATGATCATTTAACTGGTTGTACAAGTACAGGTCTTGACCTATATGCATTTCTTTTTCTACATCGAATGTGATTTCATGTGGAAATGTTAATGGGCCTGGAACCCCCATTTCTACACAACTTTTAGCGTGCATTTGTAACACTTGTTCACTTTAATTAATTGCTCTCTTTTTGCTTTCTTCCTCTTCATAGCTTTGCATGAAATCTTCAATCATTGCTTTCTTGTGAGAATCCCACAGTTTCTTTGACCCCGTTGGGTTGCATTATGCACAAATGATGCCAAATAGTTGTTTCAATTGGGTTGGCATTTGCAAAAGAGTTACCTCTTCCTAACATTTGTGCCACTGTTTGTCATCTCTAAGCAGACTCCACTTCTGTGCTGCTGCTTTAATTGTGTTACAGAGAACACCATCAACGGATCTAATATCATCAAACAGTGCAGTATAAGGAGCCTAAGGCAATATCTTTCCACATCGGAAGGGCTGACAGAGTACATTCTGCTTATGGTACTGTCCTGTCCTTTTTTTCTTGGAGTCCAAGTGGTTGATTTTGGGTTAAATGCATAATGATCTGGTTATGTCTTGGTAAAGGTATCACATGCAGCAGGAGTTGTGGTGGTATTTCTGTCAGTTGCTCTTGCATATGCTTCAACTTCCTTTCCGTCTTGGAAACATGTTGTTGATTGGGTAGGTGAACTTACATTTGATTTATTGCATGTGATTGCTCATGTATTTTGTGTTCTCTGATTTGCCACATGGCTACTGAAGTACTAGTGCACCCACTGTCGATGAATATCGATCCCAACAATATTCATTTGTTTTGGTCTTAAAATTTATGGTAGCACGATCGTGCCCCTTATGCAAATACTTGAAGAGATACTTTACACTCTTTATACTGGAGCAGATTTCCACATTATTATGTGCATTGCATTTAAGCAACAAATACTTATTATAATGTACAATCCATCAGTTGTCTACTTGGTATTTACCAACATTCATATTTTTACCATCGTCTGTTCTTTGGTAAAGTGGATATCCATTGACATTGTCTCGATTTGTAATACTAAATTCTTTTTGGTAGCCTTTGGTGCATTCATGTTTTTCATTCATGCATGGGCTTTGCATATTAAAGTATATCCCACATGGTCCTTGCACCATGTTGCTCTTCACTATTTCATATAACGTCTAATTAGAATCGGGGTCAGGTATTTCAGCACAAACTGTGTTATCAATTACCTCAGTGCTTTTTGGCATGTCTTCATTAGCAAGAGTGAGGAGTAAATGACAATCTGTAACCCCTCGTTTCTGAAATTCATTTACATATACATTGGCTACTGCAGCTCCAAGTACCTTTTGGACCAATAAGTCCAGAATTAATTCTTTCAATTTGAACTGAAATACTCTGGCTACCAAGTCTGGCTGATCATGTGCCTTTTTCCCATTCTTGAGATTATCCTCTATCTGGTATCCCCGTACTTCCCAACAATTGCCATTGCATTTTGGAAGTTTTGTTGTCAAGCTCTAGGGCTTCCTTGAAAACTGGATAGCAGTATGCACACGGTACCAGGTTTTACACCTTCATTCTTTGTGAAGTTGATAACGTGGTCCATTAGACCAGAGTATAGGTCACTTCTCAGTTGTCACTGATTTTCTGTATGGTATTTGAGTCTGTTTCCTTCGATTTTTGCATAGGCATCTAAGGAATATTACTGAAAGAGCCTCCTGGCACCTAGTATTGGATTAAACTCATTTCAAGTTGCAAGTCTATATGAATATACAGTATTATTGCAAGTGAGTTTGGGGTTTATGGTTACCATCACCTTTCAGTGGAGTGTCCTTTACCTATTCTCTATCCCCATAAGGGAATAAAATTGGGTATGTCATTGGATCATTATGTTGACTCAGGATAGATATGTTTTGCATATGTCCATCTTTCAAAGGGTGGTTCATCATCATGGCTTGTGAATACAATCATAACTTCATTTGCTACAGGTCCATTATATCTGCATTTATCTTTCCTTTTATCTTGGTAGGTCCACATTTTAACTTCCTGAGGAAGTCTGTCTTCAACTGCAGCTCTTGTCAGTTTCTTTCTTTTCAAAATCTTACATAATTTTGTACGCTGCTGCATACAGAGTGATTTCATTTAACAATGATGCCAATTCATTAATTAAAGCAGGTAAACAGTCAACGTTTTCCAACACCCATTCTTTGCCACAATGCAGCATCTGAATCAAGTATATAAATCTGAGCAAATTTTTGTGGTTCAATGTTTGTTTGGTATAAATTTGACGTTCTGTGATATATTTGACCATGTATTTGGTCCAAGTCCAGGTACTTTGCCAATATGCCCCCATTGAGATAAGGCTAAGGCACTATTATGAGAACATATTTGTTCTTTAAAGTTTTGGGAATGATCATGTGTATTAGGGAGTAAACTTTCTATTAGAGGGTGTTTATGCAATGCTGCTAACACTACCTTGCCTTTGTGACAACATGAATTGTCTCCTGTCTTTTGGTTTCTCATCTACAAAATTTGTTGAACCACAAAATTGTCATCGTTCTGTCATTTCACCACAGTAGTGTTCCGGTACATCAATCTCATCACGTGGACAAAGTGCAATCCCTTTATTATTTGGATTTGGGCTATTTAAAATTCTATACACCATACAGTATATTTGCAAGCGTTCTAATGTCAGTTTCACTGTATAGACAATGAAATGCTCACTTTCTTGCGAGAGATGACGTTGACCTCTATTGCATTGTTCAGCTAATCTCTGAGAGTACTGACTCGCAGTTTCTTGAGACAATCTACCGTACTTTTGTTACTATTATGTTTCTCTTGCAATATTAAGGACTTCTCTTTGGGTGTTTCAATGGCACACCTTTGCCTCTTTCTTTCACGATCACAGTTTAATCTTTACTCTCTCTCCTCAGTACCTTCATTTGCCTTTCTTTTAAGCATGGTTTGTAAGTTTTTAATATGCGTGCATAACTATACAAGCTGTCTGCCCTTAATAAGTGTATGTAATTATACCAGCTGTCTGCCCTCAATAAGTATACATAATTATACCGGCTTTTTGCCCTCCATACAAGTCAAAATGGCTGTGTCAACAACTCAAGGCAGTGTCCCTCACATAGAAATAATTGAGTGGAGCGAGCTTACACGATGACACAGAATGGAGCACTGAAAATAACATTGTTAAATAACTGATTGTAGGGTTTGCAGGAGTAGGTGTGTGTGTCATGTTCCCCTACCCTCCCAATCCCTACCTACCCACCCCACCCAGGCCAGACAAACAGGTTTGCAGGATGAGGGTGGATGTGTCGTGTTCCCCTAACCCCCCCATCCCCCACCTACCCGACCCCACCCAGGGTGGACAAACAAGAAAGATCCAATTGGCTTTTATTATTATACAAGCTTGATGGCACGTGCTACACTGCGCTGGAACTCGGCACTGCCCATTATGTCTCCCATACCCTCCCGATCCCCTACTACCCCGCCCCCACCCAGGGCTGCCGAACAGGTTTGCATGAGGAGGGTGTTGATGTGTCTCATCTCCCCTACCCTTCCGATCCCCTACCTACCCCGCCCCCACCTGGGGTGGACAAACAAGAAAATTCCGCTCAGTTTTTTTTATTTATATATATATATATATATATATATATATGTGTTATATATATATATATATATACATATATATATATATATATACATATATATATATATATATACACACACACACACACACACACACACATACATACACATATATATATATATATATATATATATATATATATATATATATATATATATATATATATATATATATATATATATATATATATATATATATATATATATATATTAAACCCAAATGAAAGCACCTACAAGTGCACTGAACGTGATTCGAACCAATATCTTTCTAGGTTCGTACGTGAGTGAAAGTAGACTTTGATATAATAATTAATCGTGGCTCCATTGTACATTTTCGGTATGAATTTGTGGTGTTCTTTAAGACCGAAATTGACCGAACACCATGATAGTTGAGTACTAAGCTTGTACAAGTGGCTCTATTCGTGTGTTGACATTTCTGAGTAACATTTAAACAGAAGCATATGAAATCTGCAAGTTATGCCCATGTGTCGAATACTAGGGAATGTAAAATGTAAAGTGAAAAGACTTGATCGAAAATGTGCTATGTGTAAGTGGATGAGAATATCAGACTGATCGGAGTGATTACATAATCTTAACGCGACATCACTTGAGCTGTTTGTTTTTTTATGATTTTATAAAAGTATTTCAGAACCACTAATGAAAGGCGTCCATCATGGTTTGAAAAATGGTGTTGATGACGGCAGAACCTGCCGGGAAAGTATTGTAAAATGTTCTAATTTAGATTACACATGAAGAATTTATTTACTATAGGAATAGGTATAAGGTATAGTTGGCGAGATATGGAATAACATTTAATGGCAAAGATATGTAAGAAAAATAAAGCTGTTGTACCATTGCTTGTGTTAAAGGCTTCTGAGCATCCAGGGGTAAATCTGAGCTTCAGAGACTTTCAAATAATTGGCCAAATTCCAGCATGGCAATGTCCTGGAACTGTAATGATTTACAGAACATGTGTTAACAAGGACAAGAAAGTACGGGAAATAAAAAAAAGGGCATGGAAGGTATAATAACAATGTCAGAAATTACCCCAATTAGAGAAAAAGGAAAGATTTCCAAGATTGTAATTGACTGGTTAAATAAGGCGAGTTGTGAAACCACCACTAAATTGACAGTAGGGGACCTTCGACAGGAACAGTTTTTTTTTATATAATGGAGAAGAATCAGAATCCAAAGAAAGAATAAGTGATAGGTGGAAATGTGGTGGCCAGATGTGGAAGTTGTTACTGCAATCACAAATTTTTTTTATAAGATATCAACAAAAATTAAATTCACAGAAACATTGAGTACAATTCTGAAATCACAAAACAGTTGAGAATGTCGGACATGAAATAAGGTTTAAAACAGGCTCAAGTTATAAGAAGCCTTTAGAACGGTTTACAAGTTATTTGAAAAAAATTATTTAGCAACATTTGTTGACTCAGGCAATATCTTCAAGTTGATTTGGTAGAAATTTGCGGAAGTTGCTCAAAGAATACAGGTATATTACAAGAAAAAATTTGTGCAAAACAGTACAGCCTTCATATTTTAGGGCATTGAGAAACAATTGCAATACAAAATGAAAGGAACATGAATGAAAGGAAAACCTTTTGCAATGCTTTACTCCAAAAAACGCTGTTAGGTAATAGGAGTTATTCTGAAGGAAATAACTGGTGTAATAGAGTTAGGAGAGAGTTGACCAGAATTTGGCCAAAAAAATTAGTTTCTGAAAAAAATAGCTTTTAAACTACTCAAAACGAACAAAGAAGATCGTCATTTGTGATGAAAATTAAAAGAAGGAAACTTTTGTTGTCACATAAAAATATAGCAGAGAAAGGTTAAATATAATTTTGAGTTGAGCATTTCTATCGGTATTGTAGTGATGAAGATGAATGTTTTAACAAAGTGTAGCTGAACGCAAAGAATTTATTGAAATATATGTATTTATTCGCTTCAACTTTCAGAAGAAAATAAGAAAATGTACTATACAACGGATTAGATCTTGTATAGTAGTGGATGAGAACTAAATTAAGAGGATGAAATTTAAGATGTTAAAGGAACTGAGAGGCTGAATGGTCTAAAAATATTTAAAAAAAGCTAAACAGAATATGTGATTCAGTCACCGTTCAATGACGCATATGACCAAAGTACCTCAAGACTGATCCATATTTTCCGCTGTTAGGGCTACACATTTCCAAAATCATTTCCTTTAATACTGGTATAACTTCACACATACTCGGATTCCGAAAGCAATTTTCATCAAAAGATTTCATAGCTTTTCCTTCATTGCTATTCTGTGTCTAAAGGCTAATACACCTGAAAACAAACAATACACCATAGCTAGTAGCTGAGGAGGGCTTAAGGAAGGATTTTGAATTTCTGGCAATGACGAGGTGCCCCATAATGTCAGATAAACCTTCCTCACCCGAGGCCAATTTCCCTCACATACTAACTAACAGGCTCTTTACTGGAGATATTGCAGCCGTTTGAAATTCCAATCGTTATAGGTATAAATATAGTACAACTCAAGACTGAGGACCTGCCAAATAGCAGATGGATCTCACTGTGATGCTAGTGGAAGTCACATTTTTCATTCTTGCTGATTAATGCTTGGAGTTTGCTGTTCCATACGTAGAATGATATTGGGTATATTATAAAAGAGGAGAAATGTATGATATGAATGATGGAAATGAAGAAATGTATGGATGATTCGACATTTGCTGAGAGACAGGTAAAAGGCCAGCGTGAGGTGGAATATGAGGGAATGACGCAGCTCAATAAAATCTATTAAAGGTCAAAATATCAACAACAGGTTGTTATTTACTTCAGCAATGTCGACTACGATAACACTTAACTGAGCTGTGGACTGAAATATATATGAAATTAAACTCTCTTTATATCCTTATTCCCCAGAAGTTGCTGCTTTATTCTTATATACTGTATTTAGCTTCATGTAAGATGCAGGTCTGCAAGGTTCCCTGGTGGTGGTCTGCACTTCTTCTTAGTATGGCAATCACACATTAGCATCAAAACTAGCCTTAGCCTTACCAGCTGGAAATTGCCAGTGTCACTTTTCACTCTTGATGTGACGGGTGTCAGTGCAGACAGGAACCACTGCACACTTGGCAACAATTCAGATGGTGGAGGGCACACTTATTTAACAGCATGGAGATAAGGGATAAGCATAAACAAGCCACGATGTGCGAGGAAATTTAATACACTAAGGGATCATCGTTCTTTATGGCAAGATAACTGCCAGAGTCTATATTGTTCACTAAGTAATTCAGCTGCTGCTCGCCCTTTTCTTTCACTACAAGGAAATTCTCCAGATATGTATTATTCTTTTGGCTGATCCTGCCCTGTCATAAGTTCACTGGTTTGCTCATGAAATGGGCGAATTTCCTTTTTCAGTATGAACAGATGACCGAAACTTGCCCTCAGGGCATCATCCATTACTAAAGGGCAATTTTGTCAATTAGGTATCTTCTCTGGTAAGTGGCTTCAGAACCATTTGCCCTTTATTTGAGTGTCCTAGGATTGACGTGGCGGTATGACACTTACCGAGGTTAAACAACGTTTATGTCTGGGAAGCATTAGGAAAAATGTAGTAAATAATTACAAGTGAATTTATCTGATCTTGGTACTTCGAGCCCCCAGCTGATTGTTTTTCAAGAAGACCGCAATGGAAAAGGAGTTGCATTTTGTACTTAAAATACATATCACTCGAATAATTAAGTCAAAAGCAGAGAGCAATGAGAAACTACCTAATTATGGTCATCTCAGCTATGAGCAGATTTCTTTCTTTTTACCGAATTTTTTGAAATATTTGCCAATGACAAAAAACCAAAGATGTTCATCAATAATACTATAAAACTATAAATGAAAGTCACAGAGATACACGTGATGGAATAGAAAATAAACATAATTAAATTACTCTATATTTGTATCACCGATTACCAGGTGGACAACATTATAAATTTTGTTCCGCAATACATCTTTTTTATCTTGGCAGGGGTGCCAACAGAAGAACGGGGCCTTTCACTTTTCAGAAAGTCTGGTGATGAGATTGCCAGCCGTTTACCCATTATTTGATTCCTAGTTGCGCTAGTTGCAACTAGTACCCAATCACAGACGGGTGGACAGGTGGTAATGAGCCATCAGCCTTGATATTGAGAACGCAATATGCTCATGTGCATACGCACAAATGCACACACACAAAAAAAAAAAAAAATATATATATATATATATATATATATATATATATATATATATATATATATATATATATATATATATATTATATATATATATATATATATATATATATATATATATATATATATATATATATATATATATATATATATATATATATATATATATATGTTATATATATATATATGTATATATAATTATATATATATATATATATATATATATATATATATATATATATATATATATATATATATATATATATATATATATATATATATACATATATACTGTATATATATATATATATATATATATATTTATATATATATATATATATATATATATATATATATATATATATATATATATATATATATATATATATATATATATATATATATATTGTCAGTATGTGTTTAATTTAACATAAATTAATTTGTTTTGAATAAGTCACTTTGGCAGTAATTATTTTTTTTTGGAATGTAATGACCCTGTTTCCTCCTCCCCGACATTTCTGACTTGTTGTATAGTTTTAATTACAATGAGCTTGTTTTATTTTCACGTGTGGTGTTGGCTTCTCATCCGGAGCTGTTTCGGCGTTGTCTCGCCAGGACTGAGTCAGTCGTTTCTGGACCATTAACATTGTGAGGGCTTGACTTATTTTTGGATTATCACTGGATTACGAGATCTGCCTTTCTTCAGTTGCTGTTGCTGTCCTCCTTTGAGAGATTGATTGTTCTACAGTCTGCGCCCTTGGTTCAGTTATTTTGCCAAGGGGACACCTCTGCCAACTGGTAAGGTGTGATTACCTGTCGGACGGCCGTGTCCATTGATTGTCTTGCGACGTTAAAGTGATTCTTTCTTCAGTCTGCGCCCTTGGCCCAGTTATTTTGCCAAGGGGACCTCTCTTACGTTTGGTAAGGTCTTAGGAATATATATTATTCCCCTCGACCCATGATTTGAAGGCTGTGTTAGCCACTACCACCATTTAGAGCTCACTTAAGGGAAGCAGTTTATTTTTTTGATAAATGTTTACTGTGTAATAAGTTAGGTTAGTCTGACTTTTCGACATTCTATTACTTTCAGGGCCCTCTCTTTAAAGTGTAATTGCATAGTCTATCTTAATTTGGAGTAAGTGTGTTTGTTATTCGATGTTTTCAGTGTGTGGTTGATTTTTGTGTTTATTTAATGTATTTTGTAAGAGGCTCAGTGGTCATTTCTTTCTAAAAGTTTGTATTAAATATTAAGGTTTTATTTTCAGTTTTTCTTTATCCTCCTTGATTCCATCTTTGTACACTCTGTTGCGGCCATTCCACCTATTGTGGTCTTGGTCGTTAGTGACTTTATTTGTATTTTAAGAGACTTGCGTATGTTTGATGGGCTTGGGCCCATAACAATATATATATATATATATATATATATATATATATATATATATATATATATATATATATATATATATATATATATATATATATATATATATATATATATATATATGTATATATATATATATATATATATATATATATATATATATATATATATATATATATATATATATATATATATATATATATATATATATATATAAGCAAAATGTGTGAAACCAACATTTCAGATCAGCACCCATTGTTCTCGCGCCCACAAAAGTTCATTATATTATGTCTTTCATCCCTGAATAAAGCCTTTCCGAGAATCCCTCAAAAAGGTCCGGAAAAACTGAGATCCTGTTAGCCAGTTCCTTTGTAGACACCGAAGTATAATTCGCAGAGCCAAGGCATTTTTTTCCTATACGTATGTCAGTTGGACATTCGTTCCAAATTTCCTCTGGGACAAAATTAATTACGTACTCTAAAATATATTTCTGTCTTGGTGCCAGATTTAATTTTTATTTTTCGCTGATGTCCTTTTTCTTTGCAATTTTATTATTCGCGAAGGATAATTAATGGAAATATTAAAATTAATATTTTTAAATAATTTATATGAGCATTATTTGTGCATACTGACATGTGTTTTTGTTGCTGCTGCTACACGTAGAATTTATTATGCATAATATGAAAGTTTCTTTGTAGCTGCTGTTTAATTTCCAGCCTCCTTCAGTTTTCCATTCGTGCAATTGGACCTTCAGAAGTCCAAGCAAAGATGCGACGCGTTGCTACCCTAATACAATTCAATCTTTATTTTGATATTTTACTTAAAGTTTTATTTTAATATTTTACGTAAATTTTTACTTGTTTATTAATTTTTTATTTATTTATTAATTTGTTATTTTATCTATTTTTTTCTAATAACTGATCTACCCTTTCTGTATTTCACATTAATTTCTGTTACTTCTTTCGAATTAACACCATATTTTTTGGAAGCTTGAATTTCGAGTCAACGGCCCCTGGGGCCTTGTTCCATGACAGGGTTCATCTTCTGAATAATAATAATAATAATAATAATAATAATAATAATAATAATAATAATAATAATAATAATAATAATAATATTAATATTATTATTATTATTATTATTATTATTATTATTATTATTATTATTATTATTATTATTATTATTATTATTATTATGTGAAAACTTCCTGCATAAGTCAATGGCCTTTCAGACTTGTTCCCGTGCTTTCTCTTTAAATATTACAATGATAATAAGAAATCCCGTGTGGGCTTCATACTGACAGCGAAACATCCTTTAATTTAAGAATTGCCACATACACTAAAAAATGTTATTTTGATCTATAAAATCGGACTAATAATCACCTGAAATAGTTTTGAAATTTGTATGCAAAACAGTTTCAAGTTTATGCTGATGTTTGAAAATGGTACGGAAAATTAGCAAAACTGTCTATGCCATATTTATGCTCTATCTCACTTAAACTTTCAAGAACGAACTTTAATTAAAAAAAAAAAATAAATAAATAAATACTTGGTCCAATATATGTTTCTTTCTATACTTAACCTATTAATAATGATTCAGCCTCATTTTCAAAGTCAGCAAATATAAATTTTTTGGGCCTTTCATTGAAAAGTTTTGTACATCACTTAAAAAGCCAGTAGGTCTAATTATGTTGTCAGTCAAGCAATTAATCTTTCAGTTAATTAGCCTGAGAAATGACTTGAAAATATTTAAGAATGCCTTCTAATGGTAACATGTATGTGCCATTACCTATGGGTATTTGTTTATTTGTGCATAATTTCATTTTTCTTCTGGAAATTATTGATTTTTTACATTTATTTTTTTCATAAGGGTTGTACAAGTTCGATGACAATATCGAAGGATATATATTATGTTTTTGCAATTTACCGAAGGCTATTAATTCTGAACAGAAGAAATTGCTCTGAATACGATAGCTAAGGTAAACGTATTGTTTACGCTAATTGACTTACCATCATTCGGATAAGATACACCAAATTTTGAGCTAAATATTAATCATAGGTTAGTCTGATGTTCCTCATTCCTTGACATGCTATTTGTCTGCACACTCGAATCATACCCAGAGAAGGAATATGATGTTGAAACCAGTAGTTAGACAATTTAAAATCATCAGGAATTCGGTAATGTTCCTACACCGTTGCCAATAATATATGCTTATATGATTTCATGCTCTGTAAAATTAACACCTGAGCAACCCAAGACAATCAAACTTTTTTTTTTATATATATATAGCTACCCAGTCATTCCATGAAGTTATAAATACAAACTACAAGTTCTGCGAATTCCGTATGTTTATTCCTGGTAACATTCCAATGCTCTTTAAAATTATCCTGAATACGAATGTTCTAGTGAAATATTTTATAAAACTGATGTCCATGTCCCTGTGAGCTCATTTTAATTACTTTTTTGTGCACTGAGGCTTGCATAATTATGAATACACTTACGATATGTGGACACATAACTATATTCACCACCTTGTACTAGAGTTACAAGGATGTATACATAATCATAACGTGTAGCCTAAATCTTTGCCAAGAGAAAACATCACAGAATTTTATTATTCACGCTATAATTTTGTTCATATATATTATTAAATCTGATGTAGCATTAGTGAATGTTATTAAAATATATTTTGTCCACCTCTAATTAGGCAGGAACATACAGTACAACAGCACTAACAGAAAAAAAAAAAACTGAGAGAACCCTTCCCATGAGAACAGCTTTTGTCGTTACGAATAAAACTGGGCCATGTTTAACTCATCCCCTTTATTCTGCTCTTCATTCCCTTGTCTCTCTTTCTTCTCTCGTTGTTTATTTCGCTGATTTTCTGCCTCGTTTTTTCCATTCCAGTTTTCTGTTTGTGTTTCCCTTCACGTCGGTAGACAACTTGGTCAAAGCAAAAGCGCACGGTTCAGTATATTTGTTGGACACTGGTCCATATTCAAAATAAAATTCTTTGACCGATTTTATTTCTTTGGCTAGATTATAGGTTAATACATATTGCAAAATAAATCCACTCTATCATGGAACTGGTTGAAACATATAAATGGCAGTCCAGCCTCACTACTCAAATGGCATTTCTGCAGATTCTGAGACTCGTACCACTTACAAAGAGATTTCACCATCCAACTTCCACTGTGATAACGACGAGATTCATGAATTTAGAGACTTATATGCCGCTAACAAAGAGATTTCACCACCCATCTTACACTGTGATAACGACGAGATTCAAGAATTTGGAGACATATGCCGCTTGCAAAGAGATTTTACCATGCAACTTCCACTGTGATAACGAGATTCATGAATTTGGAGACTTATATGCCGCTTACAAAGAGATTTCACAATCCAACTTCCACTGTGATGACAACAAGATTCATGAATTTTAAGACTCATGTACAGCTTATGATGAGATTTCACCATCCACCTTCCATTGTGATGACAACGAGATTCATGGATTTGGAGACTTACAGTATATGCCGCTTACGAAGAGATTTCACAATCCAACATCCACTGTGATGACAACGAGATTCATGGATTTGGAGACTCATGTACCGCTTACAAAGAGATTGCATCATCCATCTTCCACTGTGGTAACGAGATTCATGAATTTGGAGACTCACAAATACTGCTTACAAAGAAATTTCACCATCCACCTTCCACTAACGACTAGATTCATTAATTTGGAGACTCATATATTGCTTACAAAGAGATTTCACCATTCTCCCAGCTTATACTGTGATAACTAAAAAATTCATATATTTGGAGATTCGTGTACCACTTACAAAGAGATTTCACCATCCCAGCTTCCACTGTGATAACAAAGAGAATCATGAATTTGGAGACTCATGTGCTTCTTACGAAGAGGTTTCACCATCCAACTTCCACTGTGATAATGACAAGATTCATGAATTTGGAGACTCATGTGCTTCTTACGAAGAGATTTCACCATCCAACTTCCACTCTGATAATGACAAGATTCATGAATTTGGAAGCTATGTACCACTTACAAAGAGATTTTACCATCCCAACTTCTTCCACTGTGATAACGACGAGATTCATTTTAGACTCATCCCAAGATTCCACCATCAGCTTCCACTGTGATAACGACAAGATTTATGAATTTGGAGACTCCTGTGACGCTTACAAAGAGATTCCACCATCCCAGCTTCCACCGTGATAACGACAAGATTTATGAATTTGGAGACTCCTGTGACGCTTACAAAGAGATCCCACCATCCCAGCTTCCACCATGATAACGACAAGATTTATGAATTTGGAAACTCCTCTGACGCTTACAAAGAGATCCCACCATCCCAGCTTCCACCGTGATAACGACAAGATTTATGAATTTGGAGACTCATGTGACGCTTACAAAGAGATCCCACCATCCCAGCTTCCACCGTGATAACGACAAGATTTATGAATTTGGAGACTCATGTGACGCTTACAAAGAGATCCCACCATCCCAGCTTCCACCGTGATAACGATAAGATTTATGAAAGACTTGACGCTTACAAAGAGATCCCACCATCCCAACTCGTGATAACGACAAGATTTATGAATTTGGAGCTTACAAGAGATCCCACCATCATCCCAGCTTCCACCGTGATAACGACAAGATTTATGAATTTGGAGACTCACGTGACGCTTACAAAGAGATCCCACCATCCCAACTTCCACCGTGATAACGACAAGATTTATGAATTTGGAGACTCGTGTCACAAAGAAATTTCACCATCCAACTTCCACTGTGATAATGACGAGATTAACGAATTTGTAGATTCATGTGCTGCTTACGAAGAGATTTCGCCATCCTCGCTTCCACTGTGATAACGACTAGACTCATGAATTTGGAGACTCATGTGCCGCTTACAAAGAGATTTCACCATCCCAGCTTCCACTGTGATAACAATGAGATTCATGGATTTGGAGACTCGTGGTGTTACGAAGAGATTTCACAACCCAAATTCCACTGTGATATTGAGATTCTTGAATTTGGAGACTCATGTGTCACTTACGAAGAGAATTCACGATCCAACTTCCACTGTGACAACAACGAGGTTCAAGAATTTGGAGAGTCACGTGCTCCTTACGAAGAGATTTCACCCTCCAACTTCCACTGGTATAACGACGAGATTCATAAATTTGGAGACTTATGTACAGCTTACAAAGAGATTTCACCATCCGACTTCACTGTGATAACGACGAGATTCATGAATTTGTAGACTCAAGTGCCGCTTCGAAGAAATTTCACCATCCAACTTCCACTGTGATATTGATTAGATTCATTAATTTGGAGATCCATGAACCGCTTACGAAGAGGTTTCACCATCCAACTTCCACGGTGATAACGAGGAGAATCTTGAATTTGGAAACTCATATGCCGCTTATGAAGAAATTTCACTATCCAATTTCCACTGTGATAACGACAAGATTCATGAATTTGAAGACCCACGTGCCTTTACAAAGAGATTTCACCATCCAACTTCCACTGTGATAACAACGAGATTCATGAATTTGGAGATTCATGTGCCACTTACGAAGAGGTTTCACCATCCCAGCTTCTGTTATGATAACGATGAGATTCATGAATTGGGAGACTCATGTGCCCTTATGAAGAGATTTTACCATAAAGATTCCACTGTCATAACGACGAGATTCATGAATTTGGAGACTTGTGTATAGCTTATGAAGAGATTTAACCATCTCAGCTTCCACTGTGATTACGTTGAGATTCATGAATTCGGAGACTCATGTACTACTTACAAAATGTTTTCACCATTTCAACTTCCACTGTGATAATGACAAGATTCATGAATTTGGAGACTCATCTGCCACTTACGAAGATATTTCACCCTCTCAAATTCCGCCGTGATAATGACGAGATTCATGAATTTGGAGACTCGTGTGCCGCTTACAAAAAGATTTTACCATCCAACTTCCACTGTGATTACGACAAGATTCATGAATTTGGAGACTCACGTGCCGCCAGGGGCGTTCCTAGACATTTTGGGGCCCAGGGGGCACAGTCTCATTTGGGACCCCTCAAATGGGGTGGGAGGTGAGCGAAGCGAGCCAAAGCAGCTGGGGGGTTCGGGAAAATTTTTAGAACATGAGCAATTGTAGGATCATTTTAAAGGCACTTGTAAATGCAAATTTCAGAAATTTTATTTCTTAAAACTAGGTGTACATTGAATAATTGAAGATCCACTTAATTCATTGAATCATTTGAATGTGTATTATCTGGGCAAATGGGGCCATTATGGGGGCCCCTAAGAGGATAATTATGACCCCTATAAGCAGTAAGCATTTGCCTTAGATCGGTCCTGACCTTACCCCAATCAACATTACCCACCCTCCTCCGATCCGTATGAGCAGGTCTATAATAGGCTCTACGATTGGGAGGGGCCCCCTGGAGAGCCCTATGTCTTTTACATAATATTTTTGTTACATTTTTTGTTCACGAAATTGGAAATTGGGGCCCTTTAGTGGGCCCCAAACTTTCGGGTCCAAATATAAATGGGGCCCTTGACCATTTTGGGGCCACTGTCATAGCAGCAATGGTTAAATTTCGCATTTTCGTCCCCCCAACCCCCACCCCCACCCCCACCTCACTTTTGGCCGGGGGGCGATTTCAAACAGCCCCCACTCAGGAATGCTACTGTGCGCCGCTTATGAAGAGATTTCAACATCCAACTTCCACTGTGATAACGATGAGATTCATGAATTAGTAGACTCATGTGCTGCTTCGAAAACATTTCACCATCCAACTTTCAATGTGATAACGATGATATTCGTGAATTTGGTGACTCATTTTTCACTTACAAAGAGATTTCACCAATCAACTTCCACTGTGATAACGAGAAGATTCATGAATTTGGAGACTCATATGTCGCTTATGAAGAAATTTCACCATCCAATTTCCACTGTGATAACAAGATTCATGAATATGAAGACTCAAGTGCCCTTACGAAGAGATTTCACCATGCAACTTCCACCGTGATAACGACGAGATTCATGAATTTGAAGATTCATGTGCCACTTACGAAGAGATTTCACCATCCCAGCTTCTGTTGTGATAACGATGAGATTTATGAATTGGGAGACTCACGTGCCCTTATGAAGAGATTTCACCATAAAGCTTCCACTGTCATAAAGACGAGATTCATGAATTTGGAGGCTTGTGTATTGCTTATGAAGAGGTTTCACCATCCAACTTCCACTGTGATGATGATGAGATTCATGAATCTGGAGACTCATGTGCCGTTTACGAAGAGATTTCACCATCCACCTTCCCATGTGATAATGACGAGATTCGTGAATTTTAAGACTCATGTGCCGTTTACGAAGAGATTTCACCACCCAACTTCCACTGTCATAAGGGGGAGATTCATGAATTTGGAGACTCATCTGCTGCTTATGAAGAAATTTCATCATCCAACTTCCACTGTGATTACGACGAGATTCATGAATTTAGACTGGCTCATATGCTACTTACAAAGATATTTCACCTTCTAACTTCGCACTGTGATAACAAGATTCATGAATTTGGAGATTCATGCCCCGCTTTCGAAAAGATTTCACCATCCCTGCTTCCACTGTGATAATGACAAGATTTATGACTTTAGAGACTCATGTTCCATTTACGAAGAGATTTTACTATCCAACTTCTACTGTGATAATGACGAAATTCATGAATTTGGAGACTTATGTCACTTATGTGCCTGTTATGAAGAGATATCATCATCCAACTTCCACCGTGATAATGACGAGATTCATGAATTTGGAGACTCGGGTGCCGTTTACGAAGATTTTACTATCAAAGTTCCACTGTGGTTACAACGAGATTCATGAATTTGGGGGCTCATGTGCTGCTTACGAAGATATAATTTTCACCATCACAACTTCCACTGTGATAGCGGCTTGATTCATGAATTTGGGTGGCACTTAACCAGTAAACTTCAATATTCATTCAACTCACACGAAGTCTTAAATTCCTTCAAACCTACTGTCTTTCATCAAGTTAGTTATTTTCATTTATTGTCCCCATTATGCATGTGATTTTTCATAGATACTGGTTGCAAAACGAATATTGTCAGTAATCATTAAATCCAAGAGTGGGAGGAGATTTTAGGATAACTTAAAAAAAAAAAAAAAAAGAGTTTATCCCTTAACATGATTACAAAGCTAGAGACGGATACGTTTCTCTGGAGACAAGTAAAACAGAAGTCCGACATGC
>NC_089744.1:15062500-15130000 GCF_040412425.1 Macrobrachium rosenbergii
CAATCCTTGGCCTTTTAGTGTCAGTGTTTACTGAGCCAATGAAAAGTTTCTGATAGAAAAGTCATTCCTTTCTATTTTGTTGCTTTAGTTTGGTGGTCTTGAGAAAAGAATTTAGTTTAACTATTCCTTGAAAAAAAAAATCAAACTTAAAGAAGAAAATAGATATTTAAAAAAATCTGATTATGAAGATTTCATAATAGTTTAATTAAATTCAAAATATTGCCTTATCAATTTCACAAGAGATCTCCAACAGTGGTTTAAGTAAGTGGTAAGCAGAAGAACGAACATTAATGATTCCCATAACACTGCCTTGGTTCTTTCGTCTCCCCTGTTTCGTATAAAAGTGTTTTAACGATACTCCTTGTAAAAAAAAAAAAATTCTGTTTATCCCTTACATATGCTAAAAGGAATCAAAATTTCCAGATTTACAGAGAGTGAAATAAAGTACATCCTGATGCGGTTCCAAAAGAAAGTAAAAGCAAAATTTCCAAAGCGGCATTCATATTCTAACTACCAAAAAGCACCGCAGGCACGCACGCGCACACACATGCACACGAACGCACGCACGCAGCACACGCACATATGCAAAAAATAATGGGCAAACGGGGAAAGACAGGATATACAAGTGTTTTATTTCGTTCCAAGAATGTCGCCGCACATCAGGTCTCTTCTCGAGAACGTTATTTAGTCAATAAAGTAGTCTGGAAGAGACCTGGTGGTGAGCGCAACTGTTAGGACTATGCACGATCCCTATTTCCTTTCTTCCTTCATTTCCCCTTTGTCATGATAGGGTACATCGTCACACGTATACACAAGATATACTTACACACACATATGTATGCGTGTGCGCGTGTGTGGGCGTGCGTTTGTGTGCGGGGGCATGTGTGTGTAGAAGTCTGTGTATTTTATATTGGTGTGTGTGTGTGTGTGTGCATGTGTGTGTGTTGAAATATTTGTATATTACGTTAGTAAGTGTGTGCATGCTTGTGTGTGCAGAGGCACGTGTATTCCATGTAGGCGTGTGTCCGTGGGGTTAAGTAGGTTGTGTGTATGCAGTTCATGCATTACCCAAAGAAAAACAGTCACATCCGAACCTTGACTTACTTGAAATGTCGAACAAAATGTCTTCGTTTCGGAAAGTTAACGATCTGTGGTCATACTGAAGAGCTATACCATAGTATGCTAAAGAGTAGTCTTAAAAGCCATAACTGCAGAAACACGAACTTTTCATCGATCAGATATGAGACCTAATGAGGATATACCGAAAGAATAAGAAGAAAATGGAAGAAATGAGAAGAAGAGGAAGAGACAGAAACAGGGGAAAGACGAAGGTTCGTTAGATTGGAGGATTTAGAAGCAATACCCAGTTCACAATCACAGAGAAGCCAACACGCGGCTATGACATAAACTCTGAATGGAAACCGCGGCCGATCTTGACTTATTCACCCTTAACACCGTCAAAATTTTTCCACTGAATTCTGTGGGGTGCTCAGAGAGCACCAGCGAAGAAAAGCCAAAGAAATAAAGATGCCTCGTCTTACACCCTCTCCTGTCAGGCGGTTGCTCGGCGTGATAGACACTAATGGGAAACTATTGAATTAGAAACCTGAGGGGAGAAAACTTCTGAAAGCTCCTCCTCCTCCTCCTCCTCCTCCTCCTCCTCCTCCTCCTCCTCCTCCTCCTCCTCCTCCTCTTCTTATTAACAAGTATTAACCCTATGGACGATTCAAGTTGGATTCCAGGACCTCCGTCCTCTTATTCCGTCCTCTCGTCTCATACCTCCCCACCAACCCACTCCCTCCACCCCGTCTTTATTACCGATGTTTTTCTCGTTGCTTTTTGTAGTCTTGTGCTGAGGATCTCCCTTTTGTCTTGTTTGTTGCCTGATTAATGGGTAGTCTGAAAAGACAATAGAGAATGGTCTTGTCAGATGTTGTTATTTCCATTCATTTTCCATTGATATACATACACATATACGGGTCTTGTCAGATGTTGTTTCCATTCATTTTCCATTGATATGCATACACATGTACGTGTGTATCGAGAGCAAGACTGGAATTCCTCCTCCTGGGGAAAATGAAACGAAAGCACCGAGAACGGAGAAAGAGAATGTCTGATAATTCATCCCGAAAAGTTTTCATCATATTCCTTCTTGAAGCCTGGTTCTAAAAGATTTCTTGCCAGTGATCTGATACTCCATTAAAAATGTAGCTAAATCGAACGATGTATGACATAAAAACGCCAAAAGTGTTTCTTTGGGGCATCGCCACCTACGAAGGGTTAATTAAAAAATTGACTATGGAAACCCTTACGCACATCATATAGTCTTGAGATATTTTTTAATCTCTATGAACTATTCTCTCAATTAAGTACTTAGTCTTTTGGATATATATATATATATATATATATATATATATATATATATATATATATATGTATATATATATATATATATATATATATATATATATATATATATATATATATATATATATATATATATATAATTAAGTATATATATATATTAGTATTTTATATATATATATATATATATATATATATATATATATATATATATACATATATATATATATATATATATATATATATATATATATATATATATATATATATATATATATATATATATATATATATATATATTCGCATACTAATTTATTAGTTGATTTGAAAAACTAAATATTATAAATTTATCTAAAGCCTTTCCTACTTAATTTTTTGGGCAAATATTTTCTTCGACTGCAGTTCTTAATAAGATCTAATTCACAGTAATGTAAAAATTAGTTAGTAAAACCTAGATCCAGGGTACAAATGCTAAGCTTGCGAGTTAAATCACGGCAAGTATAACAGGTATAAAACTAAAAATTGGTACACGTAATAAGTGATTTCTATTTAAATTAGAAAATTGTAGAAGGATTGTTAGTCCAGGTTACTTCCAGCATCATCGAAAACTTCATTTTCGAATATCAAAAAATATTTCAGTAATAACTCATTAAGCCTCTTTCAAACTGCGATGTGTGTTCTAACAACCAATAGAGACGACTCATATCCTTGCCAACCAATTTACATGATTTTATAGAGCTAAGATAGAAATCAGGAGTTATAATTTACTGGCATATAAATACTATTTATTCTAAGAATCCTTGTCTCTTATTACAAAAGTAATCATTCCTCCGGCTTTTTATATAAGAAGAAATCAAGTAATAAGATTTTTTACTCTACCGTCGTGATCTTTACCCCAAGAAAATATATATATATAAAAAGGCAATTATCAAACGGACCTGAATTCTTTTCAGCCAAGAATTCATTATAACTTCAAAGTAAAAATGATACTGTTGAGCTGAAGCAGCCACTGGGAATCACGTTATATATATATATATATATATATATATATATATATATATATATATATATATATATATATATATATATATATATATATATATATATATATATATATATATATATATATATATATATATATATATATACATTATATACAGTATATAATGATACATTATATATGTATATAATGATAGATATAGGTACACACACACACACACACATATATATATATATATATATATATATATATATATATATATATATATATATATATATATATATATATATATATATATATATATATATATATATATATATATATATATATATATATATATATATATATATATATATATATATATATATATATATATATATATATATATATATGTATGTGTGTGTGTGTGTGTGTGTGTGTGTGTGTGTGTACACACACGTTAAGTTAAGTACACCTTAGTTTAACCACACCACTGAGCTGATTAACAGCTCTCCTAGGGCTGACCCGAAGGATTAGATTTATTTTACGTGGCTAAGAACCAACTGGTTACCTAGCAACGGGACCTACAGCTTATTGTGGAATCCGAACCACATTGTAACGAGAAATGAATTTCTATCACCAGAAATAAATTTCTCTAATTCTTCATTGGCCAGTCGAAGATTCGAAACCGGGCCCAGCAGAATGCTAGCCGAGAACGATACCAACCCGCCCAATGATGAACTTGTACACACGTACATAAATACATACATACATACATACGTTCATACATCACTCAACGAGGTCGGTCACTGTAATTTCCTGGACACCAAGATAAGCATCGTTAAATATTTGATGACATGTTGGACTCCTTTGATGAAAAACTGCAAGTCGCATTGAGGCTGATGAAATGTAAATACGTTTCTGGAATCCTTTTTATTCCAAAGTCTTCCAAAAGTTAATGAGAAAAAAAAAATCAACTCGTAACTTTCGATGTCTCATCTTTCTTCAGTTTTTTTTTCCTTTTACTTACTGCCCTTCTTTTCTCCTTCTTCTTCTTCTTCTTCTTCTTTCTTCTTCTTCTTCTTCCTTTTCTTCGTCTCCCTCGTCTGATAAAAACGCCATCGTCGTCTCCCTACCGATCCTTTCCCTCTTCCCGCTATCTAATCACCCCCTCATAATCGCCCAAATGGGCCCCGCCCGGTTCCAAGGCGCCCCTTTTGCTATTTGGTTTCTCCTTACAGCAGCAGTAGCGTCTATCAACCCCCTCCCCTTTCTCTCTCTCTCTCTCTCTCTCTCTATCCTTCCCCAAACTATGTATGTATATATGGGTTGTTCTCTTTCTCTCTCTCTCTCTCTCTCCTTCCCCAAACTATGTATTTATATATGGATTGCTCTCTCTCTCTCTCTCTCTCTCTCTCTCTCTCTCTCTCTCTCTCTCTCTCTCTCTCTCTCTATATATATATATATATATATATATATATATATATATATATATATATATATATATATATATATATATATATTACACTTTCTTCTTTTATCCACACTGAGATTCTATACAGCTGAAATTTTAGGTCATTATTATGATAATTATAATAATAATAATAATAATAATAATAATAATAATAATAATAATAATAATAATAATAATAATAATAATAATTGAAGACATTATGCATGCTCAGAATAAAGCATGAGTGAATAAATCTCTGTACATCATTTTACTACAAACGAATGGAATCCTTTTCCGCACGAATAAAACATATACATCTTGCCTAACATATACTTGCATTTAGATCTTTTCACTTAAATCTGACTAAAGTAACTCTTCTTGTTTTCGTGAGTCGAAAATGTCTATTTTCTGTTACTGAATGAGTGCCTCATATCAACACATGCTATGGGTGACTTTATGAGATCCTCGCTACTGTTTACACTTCTAACCAAAGCTCATAATTATTTCCGCCACAAGATCACTAACAGTTCATCTTAATGTTGGGTATCGGAGAGTTAGGAGGAGATAGTACAGTGGTTCTTAAACTTTTTTGCCTTGCGTCCCCCTCTGCATTATGTATAGATCCCACGCCCCACCCCGAAATTTTTGCTAACTATAAACTATAAACAATATGTTGCCTATTTGCTTATATGAATATATGAATGAATGATAGATTTTTGTTTCATTGCTGTTAAATTTTTTATAAGCATGCACTGTACTATATTTCAGTTCATAAATAAGACTTGAAATGAAAATTGACTTGTATTTTGAATTTTTGGCATGTTTTGAGATAATAGTTAGAAAACATACGGAAGCAGTGATAATGTTTTTGGCAATTTTGCAATTAATGTCACAAATAAAAAAAAAATATTAGGCACCATCTGGCAACCCTGCTTGCGCCCCCCTTGGAAGCTTCTGGCGCCCCCTTAGTGGGGCGCGCCCCCCAGTTTAAGAATCACTGAGCTAGTACATCAGTCTACGACTCTACCTGTCCAGGGTTAGAAGTTGGTATCTCCCAAAATTATCGAAATAAAATCGCTTTAATGGATGCGCAGATTTCAGATCAATGCAGTTGGGACTTGGGCCTTTATTTTACTCCCTGGTGGAATTTATATTCCATAAGTAGTTCTTCTTTGGAGGGGTGGTAGAGCTTTCGACTGGCACGCTGTTGGTCCAGCGTTCGACTCTCCGAATCGCCAATGAAGAATTAGAGGAATTTATTTCTGGTGATAGAAATTCATTTCTCGTCATAATGTAGTTCGGATCCCACAATAAGCTGTAGGTCCCGTTGCTAGGTAACCAGTTGGTTCTTAGCCACGTAAAAATAAGTCTAATCCTTCGGGCCAGCCCTAGGAGAGCTGTTAACCAGCTCAGTGGTGTGGTTAAACTAAGATATACTTAACTTATTTAACGACTACTAGTAAGCTTCTAGTTATCCGTTTGCTGTGTCTCACATATCTACTGGTTAGGAATCCCTAGCTTACGGTTACACGTTTCTCTGTATTTAGACATTTAGATTTCAAGATATATTATCTCCCTCTGCATATTTCGTCATTGCTATTACTGCCTATTTGTCATTAACACCTGATTGTTTTACCCCGCAGGGGTCTGCTACTTACTTGATGTCCTACGTTCGTTTTATTAAGAAAGAAATATTCTTATCCTTTTACATAGATCGTATTTTACTATATACAATTCGTCCTAACTTTCGCCCCCATCAATGTCATTTTCATGTCCTTTGAGAAATTTAGGAATATGTCTAAATATTTCCACACCCAATTGTACATAATAAGGTTTATGCTTGTGGGTTTCACACGCTGTGCATTACTTAGAAGTTCAAGTACTCGCCATATTGATGAGAGTGGTCGAATGCGAATCTTTAGAGAAAAGAAGGTATGAAAACGCTCTGATTAGTACCTAAGCAGTGAATTATTCGCCTGATGATTTAGTCAACAGTAGATGTGGGCTTGGAACTGGGGAACTAATATCAATTCTCGCTGACAACATTGAAATCTACACCTCAGTTACCCCCTTTAAAAAAAAAAAAAAAAATCAAAAGCCTTTTTGTGAGATGTAATTTTTTCTTCACTAACACGTTTGCTATACCGCGAGGGTTCGATTAGCGAAGTGTTTGCGTGTTGGTCTGTGCGAGTGGATATATATTTGTGTAAAAACGACAGCCTCTGTGTAAGAGTCCACGTTGAGACTCCTTACAC
Organism: Macrobrachium rosenbergii; assembly: GCF_040412425.1. Lineage (NCBI taxonomy): Eukaryota > Metazoa > Arthropoda > Malacostraca > Decapoda > Palaemonidae > Macrobrachium > Macrobrachium rosenbergii. The sequence goes on from NC_089744.1 coordinate 15,069,552, forward strand.
TACCGGGGCCTGCTTCTTTCAGGAAATATGCAGAGTGTTTCAACCCTCTCTTATATTACCGTTACCTCCAACAGCGTGGCTATGCAGGAGTATAATGGTCTAATAGGTGTGCATATATTTATACATTAGCTACTGTTACACCACTCAGAGGCCCAAATTAACGATAACGGAAGCCCTAATGAGAAAAATGATTAATCGCTCATGCAACTAGCTGTAAAGTCAGAAGCGGAGTTACTGTTAACCTAATGACTATCGGATTCCAAGAGTAACAATGGGAGGCGTCATGAATCCAGAAATTCAATGGAAAATCCCTGTATCCACACGGGAAAGAACCTATAAATCATACTGGCCTCGGCCTTGGATCCATTTTGCGACCCCCTCCTTCCCTCTCAGTTTCTTGACTCCTGCCACCTCCCCCACTATCTCCTCCTCATCCCTCCCCCTCCTCCGAAATAGGATCTAACACCCCAGCCGCCTCCTTCCCTCCCTCAGACCTTTCCAGCGAACCTTTTGCCTTATCTAAAACCGTCCGCCCTGTGGCGCACCTTCTATGTGTACAGCCGCTGGCCTGCCTCGGGCAGTATCTTTCTTGGGTCCTTTAATACTTCTTCTTCTTCTTATTTCATATTCTTTATTCCGTCCGTTTCTTCTGTCCCGTGACCCTCAGTGAAAATACCTAAGGGCTAAAGGAAATATAAGCATTTGCTATTGTCTGGAATTTCTTGGAATTTACAAGAAAGGTTGATTAATATTCATGAGCTGTTTGTACTCTCAAGTTACTTTGTCTTTGAGCATGCAAATGACTCATGGAGGCTCTAAAATATTATTGTTTACAGTAATTTCTTATTTCCACGGCTGCTTTCTTCTGAAATAGTGACTCTCTCTCTCTCTCTCTCTCTTCTCTCTCTCTCTCTCTCTCTCTCTCTCTCTCTCTCTCTCTCTCTCTCTCTCTCACCGTTCATAACGTTCATAAATAAATTACTTTTAGTAGATACCAAGTGAAAATAAAAAGTACAGGTTTTTCAAAAGTCATTAAAACTCAAATACCCTTATAATTGGAAAACCTATACAGCATAATCACATATAAATGGTGGGATATACTTGTTAGGTAGTAGGCTACTAAACTGTAACTGTAACATACAGGAAATAGAGTATCATCTTAAATTCATCTTTTCAGTCTAACAAATATACGCAAAAATGTTTTCTAAAAAAAGTAACATGAAGACCCCCACACACACATAGACATATTATGACTGAGCCAGCCGTGGCGTCGCAATGGATGCTGTAAAATGGAAAGAATGGGAATACAAACATTTATTATTACTTTACGTGAAGTTACTGCGAGGCATAATTACACTCAATTAACAATTAACTACGTTTACTTAACATATAATAACAATACCTCACAAATTAATTATAACCAGTGCCACACGTGGGTAAACAGTAAACAAGAATATATAATTATTTGACTGTGCTGTAGAAGGTGAAATTCCTGTGATCCATTGCACGTGGAGGGTCCAGGCGACAAATGAAAGTACAAGCTGAGATTTGGCCCATGTCACACACAATAAAGGCATCCCTCTGAAGGAAAGAGGTGTCGAATTAACTATAGGACTAGCATAAATTAAAGTTTTAACTATATACAGTTGAGCTATCCTAACTCACTGCAATATCATGCCTGAATGCTTAAAGACTGCTCTAACCACTTGGGCGAGAACACTGAATGCTCCAACACAATTACTGAAGGTGATTGCACAATGGAAAATAAAAGAAATATCAGGCAGAGAAATAACAGGAATCGTGGCTGACTAAAAGAACCTTGCTCAGGTACATTACCTTCGTCAAGATGATGGGTCCTCGATGATAAGGCGCTGGCGATGAAGGAGGGAATTAAAATGCCACTACAAAAGTATACTGGGTTGAGCCCAGCAGTCAATATGCGGAAGATTCAAAAGGACAGAAAAGGGGAGGACATCTGTCCTCGGGTCGTGTCCTGAGCATTCTCTCTCTCGCTTCTCGTTGCAGCGTCTATAAATAACCTTTGGGGATTACGCTGGCTTCTCTTCCAGATGGTGCAAAGGTCAGTCTTCGTCATGTTTTCCATAATGCTGACTGCATGGCATCAGTCAACCCCTGTGGAGGGTTCAGACTTGGGTGGGGGGGGGGAGGCAACTTTCTCTTTTTGGGTCCTCCCTTGCCTTGGAAGGTACCAGGAATTAGGCCTAAAAGCAGTCACTTTGAACAAAGAGAGAGAGAGAGGGGGGTAGGCTTAACCATTTTAGGGAATGAGAGAGTTTTTGAAGGGACAAGTTGAAACCCTCAGTTCCAGCAATTGATGAGCGACATTAATTTTTATTTCTTTCTCCATAACTACGCAAATGTAAAAATGGGTTAGGTTGCAAGAAAAGCAGCCCCATCCGTTTGCAATATATATATATATATATATGTATATATATATATATATATATATATATATATATATATATATATATATATATAATGATTATAATCACTTTTGTACGTGATTCATGTATCACACATTACCGCAAGTGAAAAATAAGAGATGGGGTGTAGGTCCTGACCGGTTTCGACTTTATTTCAAAGCCATTGACGAAGGACTGATCAGTCCTTCATCAATAGCTTGAAATAAAGTCGAAACCGTTCAGACCTACACCCCATCTCTTATTTTCACCTAATGTGTAATGTGTCATATATATATATATATATATATATATATATATATATATATATATATATATATATATATATATATATATATATATATGTATATATATAATATATACTAAGAAATGTTAAAAGCAAGCGCATGATTTTGTTTATTAGCTGAAGCCACTGGGAAAGTTCAAATTGAAACGACAGAATGCCAAGTACTTTCGTGTATTTCACACATCTTCAGGGGGCACAAAGATGGGTTAAAATACACGAAAGTACTTGCACTGTCGTTTAAATCTCAACTTTCCCAGTGGCTTCAGCTATTACATATATATATAATATATATATATATATATATATATATATATATATATATATATATATATATATATATATATATATATATATATATATATATATATATATATATATATATATATATAATGTGTGTGTGTGTGTGTATAGATAGATCGATAGATGGATAGTATGAACGAAAGGGAGTGCCTTCAAGAGTTTGAATCTATGCCTTGCTAAGTTTGGAGAGTATCAAAAGATGGTTGGGCTAGGTTATGTAAATGGAAAGATGGATGACAATATTGGGAGTTGTGGTATGCATGGGGCTCCTACAGCAAAAGATTTTAGAGAAATTTCTTGTTAAAATGTGCTTGGAACATTGCTTGAATGTTTGAAACACTCTCTATCGAAGAAAAACATTCATAAATATGTTAACAAAAGAGAAAATGTTGAGGAAATTAGTGCGTTAGACCAAGGTTTTTGTACAGAGTATAAGTAAAAGCAGGTTGGTGGATATGACAGTGTGAAGAGGAGAGGTTGAATGTTTGTCTGCTCATGTTTTGGTTGAAACAAAAATTAAAGTAAATGAAATTTACACTGAAGATTAATAGTGTATTTGTAAGGATGATTGAAACCAGTGAATTTGATGAGAATTAAGTGAGGAGAGCAAATAAAGAAAAAAGTGGAAGAAAAACCTGGCATGGATTAAGAAAAAAAACAAAGAAATATAAGGAGTATACGAAAAGAGTGTAAAGTTTTCGATAGTCATAGAGTCAGCAGGGAGCATAAGTGGGTTAGGAGTGACTAAAAGGAGAGAGTGGTGGGATAAGGCGATGAGAAGTTTAGTGCCTCCTAACCTACTCATGCTTCCCGCTGAGTCCATGACCCTATCCTGAAATTTTATCCTTTTTTTTATTTATATGTCCTTGTGTAATTTACTGATAATTTTCAAGGCGCAATTGCAAGACTAAAAGAAACAGACGATGCAAGGCAAGTAGCCTGTTTAAAAAACAAGTAAAAAATGTGCCGAAGTTTCTTCAGCGCAATCGAGTTTTCTGTACAGCGTATAATCAAGGCCACAGAAAGTAGATCTGTTCGGTGATCTCGGTAAAATGCCCGGTGGTGGCCTGTCCCATATCGTTGCCAGATGCACGATTATGGCTAACTTTAACCTTATAAATAAAATAAAAACTACTGAGGCTAGAGGACTGCAATTTGGTGTGTTTCATGATTGGAGGGTTAATGATCAACATACCAATTTGCAGCCCTCTGGCCTCAGTAGTATTTAAGATCTGAGGGCGGACGGACATACAATGCCGGCACAATAGTTTTCTTGTACAGATAGCTAAAAAGCAAGGGGAAGACTAGACTATGAACGAATTGGCGAACCTGCACTTCATTACAGAATAAAGTGTGGATGTTGAACATGAATATGTGAAAAATACTGAAGATTAAAAGATGAAATATTTATGTAGCATATGTTGCATAATAAGTGCAGAAAATTTGGAGATACGTGGAAATGGTACAAGCTTTACGTATGAAATGTTGGGTCAAATTGTTTGGAGGTCGTTTCGTCGAGTGGAAAAAATGGAAAATGATAGGTTTGTGAAAATGATTTACAAAGCGACAGTATTACAAAGAAGGAGAAGAGGAGGACCTAGAGTAACATTGCTATTGAGAAGGAAGATCCTCAGGATCCGGAAAACAAAGGAGCCCATTCAGTATACAGGTAAATGATCCAGCTTGTGTAGGAGGTTTCAGCACCCTGCTGTTGATCCTTTTGTGCGGTTTTGTAAAGCACAGGATTCTGTGGGCGATGTCACACAGGAGGCACTTTATGGTTCTGTAAGTAAGACGTGAATGTGACAGAGCGGTTTTCTATTCCTTTCCGCCACCCTTCGCACTTTGTGGACATCAAATACATGTGTATATAGAAGTGTTAATAAGTTTATCATGGGTGAAACACCAGATTAAATTATAGGTTGATGAAAAGAATATACAATTCAGAAGTGCCAGGAGAAGGGGGTAAGACCTAGAATACTGTGGATAAATGGAGTGAAAGAGGTTCTGGAAAGAATGGAGATCAGCATCCAAGAGAGCAGATTGGAGATCAAGGGAGAAAAAAGAGAATTTGAAAATAGAAGGTAAGGTAAAATTAAACAGGGCCAGAAGGAAAAGAAGAAAGCAGATTAACAAGAGAAGAAAAAAAGGGGGGGGGGCAATCGGGAATAGAAAGAAAAGATGGAAAATGAGCTATGAGAGAAGTTAAAGAGAAGAGGATCTGTCAGAGAAGATGAAGGAAACAGAAAGAAAGGAGGAGGAAGAACTGTATGAGACTGACAAGATTGGCAGGAATCAGATATGTGAATATATATTTTATGACTCAGCCAGTAATATAATCATGGTTAAATATTCCCATTTAACTTGGCATTCCTTACCTGTTCAAACTGTTCTTTCTTGTCTGAAGCATGCCTTGATTACTGTGAACCTCTCTGCACCTGATCACTAGAAAAATTAAGGAAACATCGAAAAAAATTTTTCTCATTCATAGTTTTTAGATTGTAGTATATTACTATGGACGCTGCGTGCGCGTGTACTACTATGCATTTCAGCTGCCGTGCCCAGCTGTATTTCGCCCATAAAACATTACAAAAGCATCGGGCAGGGTTGGTATTTTGGCAGAAGACGTTTGAAACCCCGACCTAACTGGGAAAAATATGCATTGATACCTAATGTGGGTAATTAAGGCCATTATAAGAGTAATTAAAGGGTATACTTACCTAAATTTCACAAGGATACCGATAGAGGCTAGTTGTCACGTGTAACTATGATGCAGAAGTATTGAACAGTGACGGACGAGGTGTAAACAGCGTTTGACAGAAGAGGGCTGTATGTGACCACTGTTTCAATGAAGGCATATTTAGCTCAATGTCCTCGAGGATGCAAGACTGCTTTTGTGCTGCGCCTTTTTGTAGTGTGCAACAGGGAGAGATTTCAGATGCGGAATATGATCAGTATAAAGTATAAATAGGAGAGTTGTTAACAAGCTTAATTAAGTATGACTGTGTATGTTAACAGTATATATATTGATACATATTCTACCATTCTCTTCCCTGATGTTGAATTATCAATAACAATAATGAAACTAATGATAATGAAAATGAAATCAATGTGTATTATTATTATTATTATAAATAATGTATGATGTCTTACAATGCATTCTCATTCTCATCCGGCAAATAATAAATACTGGCCTTTGTCCATGCGCCACGGTTGCATGTCATGGGTATGACATCCCAGGCAGTAAGGAAGATTGTGCAATATGACACCACGCCACAACCTGTGGTAGTAGCATCACCAACAATGGCACGTCTTTAATAATTTTACTGTTGGTGCCATTCGCCGGTTTGCTCACTGCAAGTTTGCTTCAAAGCAAGTTTTCATGATTGGTACCCTGACGATGGATTTCAAGAAGGCTGGCATTATCCTAGAGTTAACCTCCGAGACATCGGTATGGCGGGTTATGCATGACATGGGATTCAGCTACAAAACATCTCAGCAGAAGGTTTACATGACTAAAGAATCTCTTCACGTAGTATGATCTGTGTGCTCCGGGCCCTGCAGCTCCACTGAGAAGGGAGGGAGGGAGGTAGTTTACATGGACTAGTCTTGGTTCACCATCAGGATGAACCACAGCAGGGAGTGGGTTGACACCACGCAGGCTATCACCAGTGCCATGTACACCCGACAGGTGGGGAGTGGGTTGACACCACGCAGGCTATCACCAGTGCCATGCACAGCCGACAGGTACTGCCTGGGGAAGGAGAGCAATTTGTGGTGATAGCAGCTGGCACAGCCATCGGTTTCATTGAAGGTTCATTCATCTGTTATCTGGCAAAGAATACCAGCGGAGACCACCCTGGGGAAATGACAGGGGAGCTGTTCATACTCTGGCTGACGATGCAGCTTCTGCCATCACTACCTGAGCTGCAATAAGTATATACAACACCTAAAAATGTGAATGTGTTGTAAAGTGAGTTTGCAATGAAAAGTTGTGGAATAAGGACGTAACCGATAACTGCTAATACGGATCGTAAATAAATGAACATATCTTGGTACTTATGAATGGAATTACACGGAACAGGAGACAAAAAGATGGAAAAGATAATTCTTCTATCGGGGAAGCAAGGAACAGTGCAAACCCCTTACTTATGTATATGTTACACCCCATCTGTGAAATTGCCCATTTCATGAAATGGGCAAACCACTTGCCGAGTTCATGAAATGGGCAAAAGGCCTGACCACTTCATGAAATGGGCTGCCATGATGAACGAAAACATATCTATGGTACTTAGATATTAGTACAGCAGAAAATCTGAACATTTAAGAAGGAAAAGATAAAGAGATAGATTTTTAAAGGTAGTTGCTTTAATAATTAAAAATTAAGACAAAATTCACACACATGTAAACAATGACTATACACATCAAACAAATTTACGACAGTCATTGGTCAATGTTGTTGCAGGATTTGTGGCTGTGGCAAGCACTGTTGCATCAAAGGCCAGCTTTCACACAAGAACACTGCTTAAACAAGTAGTTGCTCCTGCAAAGACATCTCTGGTATCCTTGTCACCACACACACTTTCTGCTCGAACTAGTTCACGAATACTTAACTGTCCTGGGGGAATATTTTCCACACAAGTCCTTTGTATGGAACAAATTCAAACTTAATTTCTGGCAAGTTTACTTTTGACAATTCCTCTTCTTGTGCCATTCACATACCCATTGTCTCCTACTGCTAATACAACACCTACTATGTTTGGGGATCTCTTTTACTGCGGTCAAATTGAGACACAGGCACAGACACATTGTCTCCAATACCAGCTGCTCGTAGTGATCATGTGCTGTGTGCTAACATTCGTAGAGCTTGTTGTTGAAGACCATGCTGAGCTTCCTTTCTTGCCCGTTTTGCTGGATGCAGTTCCTCAGTTGAGAAATTGTCTTGCTCTAGAGGCAGGTTGCTGCTGAGTGTCTGCAACTGGATGTGCTTCACAGTCACATTCAGGGTCTACTGAAATTGGGTCATCCTGAGCTGAGTTTTGGGCAACTGGGACTGTACCGTTCAAAACAGGTTCTCCACTACTATAAGACTTTCAAGTTGTTGTTCTTCAACACCAGATGATATTCTGTTCATAAATGCATCTGATAAAATTGACTTGAGACCACATTGGCTTGTTGCTAGTAAGTGCTTGACAGAAAATCATCTTGATTGCTTCTTGATATGAACTGTTGCTTCTTGATATGAACTGTTCATGGCCCACTCAACTGGACAAAACGGACGCCATGACTCCATTTAGCTCAATTATTGTCTCTCATTTTGTTTGCGTCCCATTTTGTACAAAAACGTTTTTGCTCGCTTCATCCGGCTGATCTTTCCTCATATGAATGGAACGAGATTGACGGCGGTATCGGTCTACCTAACTATATCGCAAGTAAGATGCAACGAAAGGTGGAAGAACCTTTGTCAGCCTAATAAGGAAACATCATTAGAGGATAAGAAAAAGGGACCATAACTGAAACATAACTAAAAACGGAAAACTAGCTGTTGAATATCACAAAAATATAAAAGAGAGAAACAATAAAACGCAAAATAAGCCAGTAGGTGAGCGAAATTGACGCACTATTTACACAATAACATTAAAAGATTGTAATGGAATGTCAACACGATGCTACACTATTATTTAAGTTATATTATCTAATTATTTAATTTTGCTTCTGTTTCATGATCGAAAGGAGAAAAATGACCTCTTTGCTCACTCTTTCAAAATATTACTTTGTTTCTGACATTTCCTTGATATCTCGATCATTTTGTGATTAACATTTCTACAGTTTTTCCTTCTGCTTTGTCTATTACTGTATTAGGTAAGGATAACACGGCAGATATGCAACGCCCTAATTATATAACAAATAAACCATAATATCAGTGACTACTGGAGACTCGCGCATACGCGTTCAAGTGATACTTAAAAAAACATTTGTAGACAAAATGCTCACATAAAACTGGATACAACACAAAGAATCTCTCTCTCTCTCTCTCAACTCTGTGGTAATGGCAAAGAAAACGGAAGAAAGTCTGTTGCACAGAAAATTGAAATATCATCATTACTATTACTAAACGGGAAATCTAAGACCCAAATAATTGATGAAGCTTTTCACAATAATTATGAAAAGGATGGAAAGAAAAATTAACCTGAAACAGTGAAGTAGTTTTGTTTTCATTTCACACCCGTTCCTGAAGAGGGTGTCTTTGAAAATATTATTTGCTAATGCAACTTAACATTGTAGTATGAAAATTGTTCGAAAAAGCGAAAGATCGTTCATAGCGCCGCATTATCCGCTCTGTAAGACAGCTGCCAGCCGCATCAGATTTTTCTGTCGAATACGGTCTATAATTTACAATCTAATTGCAGCTCTCAGAAGCAATTTGATTTCGAGAGAACATACTGTATATTCAATAGCGGGTGAGTGAGAGTCCGTACTAGTGGTAAAGGAAACTTTCAGTAGAGATAGGATGGTTATAATATGTGCACTCATCTAGTTAATAAGCTATATTTCTTTCATCACCTTCGTAGTATTGACATCAAAGGTTTGCAGTATAGTGTTTGAGGAAATTACATTTACGTCATGAGGTGTAATAAATGACCACGATCTTGTGAATCGATTATTGCTCGTCAATTATACTTCCTTACGCTCTAGGCATAAGTCTTACCTCTTGAAAGCGGGTAGTGAGCAGTGAGTAGCACTGTGTATTAGTTAAACTGGACGGAGGGGATGACGGATAATTATGGGGGTGTTTTTTGGGCGGGGCGGGGGGGTTGTCTGGGCGCAGGTGTAGCCTACTGTACGAGTATAGCGTTAGCGCGGCCGTGGCAGTCGCAGTCGCAGCGCAACCTCGGCCCTTTCCACACCTGGCAAAGTTTCAGCGAGAACCTTTGTTCCTTCCCCTCGACCTGTTCTTATGTCTGAAGCAATCTATGGCTGGGTTTCTTCAGAGGAAGGTCAAGACACCCTGTCAGCTGGTGACCTTAGCAATAGTGACATCTGTGCTCGATACCTCCATCAAATAAACCTCGAAGAATATTATAAAAGCGAAAGGTTTGCTGTCGGATACAGTGAATTACAAACTATGTCGATGTGAATAAACGACAATAGTCCCGCGTTCCTTTCTATTTCCTCCGGTTTAGATTTATTCCTACGGTAGCAAACAAAATTTGACGCTTGAGAGAAACGGACAATGGTTCTTCCCTGGAAGATACCCTTCCACGTCTTCCGCTTCGTGTACTCCAACTGGAGGTGCCAAATTTCTTTAGGCTCACTCAAGAAGGTGGTCGTCGTCCGTTGGAGCTTCTCCACTCAGGAACATCATCATCTCCTAATGTCAGACGCCCATCTCCCATTCGCTCACCTCCAGCGGGACCTTAACTTCGTCAACATCGCTGAGTGGACGCCCAGAACCATCTGACAACTTTCAGCAACTAGATGGACATTGCTCTCCGGAATGTTACGAACGTGGTGAGAATCTAGATAGGGACTAATGAAGAACCACCAAAACAGGGAAGCCGAGGTCAAGTCTTTGGATGGTTTTCGTCGCATCATTGGTCGTTCAGAAGAAAGACAGAGTCATGCACCAGGCTGAGCACAGACTGTCAGGTAAGTGGTTGTCTGAAGAAGCATGAGAATTACTATTAAAAAAATTTGGCCATAATGAAATAGTTTACTGTTTTCATGAGTATTAGTGCTGCAGGTTTCCTTAGAATGATATTTGCACTAAGAATGACTAAAAAAATTATTATGTTTGCATTATTAGGTTTCCATGTCACTTGATCCTCCTTAATCAGGAAAGAAACACAGATTTCATATCACTAGTAAGCAATTGTGTATGGGAATTTATCAGGAAACTTGAAATATATTTTTAAATGTACATTGAAACAATGATCACTGATAGATATTATCTACTCTCATTCCTTGCAAGTGACAAATCACCCTTGTTGTGGCTTTCATACCTTTTGTGAAATCATCTGTACCTAAGATTTTTATTTCACATCATATCTGAGGTGATGTCAGCTTCTGGAAAAAACAGTCTTCTGTTCTTCCAGAGAGGTACTAGTAAAGGCCTGTCCACACTAGGAAACATTGTTTGGAAACAAAGTTTGGAAACAGTTTGCAAACAGTTTGGAAACTGTTTGGAAACAGTTTAGAAACATCTTTGCTGTATATTTGTTTCCATCCAGAATAGAAACAGATTTAGTGTTTCCTGTGTGTATATGTAGTATGTGAGAATATGTAATACATATATATATATATATATATATATATATATATATATATATATATATATATATATAGTATATATATATATATATATATTATGTGTGTGTGTGTGTGTGAGTGTGTGTGTATGTATGCACATGTGTCTATGTATATATACATATGTATATATGTATATATACAGTCACTCAAAATGTTTTGCAACATGTTCCAGAAGCTTCGTTCACCTAACAGTAATCTTGTTCTTTTGATATTTACAAGGAAATGTAATTTTCTTATTCGACTTTGGTTATTAATCATATGGTTAACAATATAAAACAATGATTATGAGTGAAAAATTCATATTAAGAAAATGACGAAACATTTTGAAAAAATTTCACTTCATGATTGGGCAAGAGTCAAAGAAGAAACTATATTTCGAATCCAGATAAAAGCCTATTGACTAATAAAATAATATTATTGAATAATCATCAATGAAATTATATATAATTAAAGAAAGAAAGAATCAAACATTATTGCTGTCAAAAACAAAATAGTGGTCTTATAATGTCGTATGTTATCGTGTGACTCCAACATTCAGGCAGGAAAGTTAAACTAAACTGTCTCGTCACTTGCACCGATAAGATGGGCAACAGACTCAGCCGCAATCATTAGCATGCATAAGACTAATGTCTATTGTAGATATTGCTTGGTAGCTTAGCGTAAATAAAACAACCATGTATAGAGGGATACAACAACAGAGAGAACGAGGAAATATGATAAATTCATTGTAAAAAAGTGAGGTCAACCCCATTGTTGCACTACTGTTTAGGATCATCATCAGATGATCACTGGAAGGAGCTCCGCCTTGCTAATTTTAATTCTTAGAACTTAGATAATAAGATACAAAAATAGTGTTAGAGGCAGAAGGAAACCAGTGGACACTCCAGTGCTTTATTACACATCCAATCAGCAGAGAGGTGTGACTGTTAGTGAAGTGCAGGTGCGTGAAACATTGGCGCCACTCCACTCTCTCCTGACAACATACATCACACACAATCAACCATCCTACATCCCCCCAAGATTATACAGAATGGTGTAATATTAAATGAAATAATAAGTAAATATGTATTAAATACATATATATAGACAAAGAAAGCTGTAAAAGGAAGATCCCCATAGACAAAAGTAATGGTTAAACATTTGAGTGTCACAATATACAAGGACATGCATGGCAAACAATATATAGTACATGCATAAAATATGTTTGTACAACAGAATTTCCTATTCCAATTCGGCTTACTGAAAACAAAAAGATAAAATGAGCATAAGGGACAAATAAATGTAACTGCACAAGGTCACAAGCACAAGCATCGGTTAACACTAATATCACCTACATGACATACTCGCCCATCCATGAGGATCAGACCGTGCGCCTTACGTTGGTAGAGCGGGTTCCGCACTGGGAATGGCTGAGGACGTTGGGGCTGCCGTTTTAACACTTTCAGGTGCTTCCTGTTTCTAAGTGACACCCGACCGCTCCATCCAACCTAATGTGAGATACTCGGGTCGGGTGGCCCTTAGACTCCACTACCAACCCATAGATCGGTCCGAGGTTTTGCCAGGATCCTGCACTCTTACTCCTGCAGCCTACAACTAGGGGTAGAAGTTCTGGTACCAGTGTCATAGGATATTCCTATTTTGTTTGGTTACAGAGACTGTGTTTAGAACGCAGTCAGAGAGTTATTGTTGCATCTTCACAATTCTTCATGGCTGTGCAATAAGACTGTTGTTTTGAGATCGTACCAATCTTCTGTAGGATCTGTGACAAACCCATAGTGGTTTTTTCTTGTATTTCGTATCAAAGACTTTGTACAGACAAGAACACAATGGTTCACAGATTTATCCACAACGATCTCTCATCTAAGCTTTCATACTCTTTTACATAGCAAGACCACGATCCACAATAATAATGAACAAACACATGACCGTTCCGATTTCACGCCTACGTGACTTTACCTTCAACTTGTTCAAAAGAGAATTGAGTCTATGTGGACGCATGCAAATGTAAGGCTGACGCATCAGTCTTTTAAACACTACACAGGTATTTACTGATGACGTTCGGGTGTCTGGGTTGATCAAACTGAGATTTCACAATATCCCTTTCATGCAACAGAGATATATATGATTCACTAAGAAAAAACTATATTTTCTTAATTTTGTCATAAATGAAATATGACATTTGCTCAGCCACATAAACAATAGGAATGAATTAATAAAACAGGCATTCACTAGCTACATAACTTCTCAGAAAGCAAAAGAAAATATACGCCTTCAAAAATCATTATACTCATATTGTGAATGAAGATATGAGGTAAATACTGAAAACAGCAAATACTGAATATGTTTCACATTTGTGTACACAAGGTTTACTTAATACGTAGCAAAGCAAAAAGTTATATAACTCCAAAATTGATGGCATTTGATAATGCTAATGAATAACATATACATAAATCATATATACATAATGCAATTCGTATCTTCTTCTTCTTCTTCTTACGAAGTAAAAACATTTGTGCACAGATTATATGAATACACTCGCAATGATGGGGATTGCAATCAATGCCTAAAAAATGTATCCAAAAAGTAATAACCGTACGGTAAGATTATATAAACCAAATAGTTATCCTGATAAATTAACCAGTATGGACAACCAGATTACTAAATGCAAAATGTTGAATGATCAACATGCTACTACACGCAAAATAGGGTAATACACATGTAGTATAGGTTATTAAAGAAATAAATGTAGCCATTATATAAGAGTACAGATAATATATTAATGCTCAGAAATACCAGCCCTTCCCTCACATTTATTACCACCAACACAGAACCTTTCAGTCTTTCTCTGTGTAGTCGAGCTTTGATGAAAAAATTAATATAATTCCATTATTGAACTCGGAACACCCATTTGCTTAAATCCAATGGGGACCTACGAATATCAGCAGATTCCGCAACGGTCTCCTTCAGTTCTCGTGCTTTTTCCAAAACATTACGCTGACGATTACGCCTACGGATCCCAGCAACATACCAACGGCAATTAATGCGTAGAGGAGAAGAAAATCGTGGTGATCAGAAGAATGGTTCACAGGAGATAGCAAGTCCAATGATGCAATAGCGTTTTCGACGGGCCTACTGTAGGAATTGTTAGATCCGTGTTCGGTGGTTTCCTCCCAACACGTTGATGAAGAAATTACGCCCACGGATGATCGTGACCATAGCTCGGATGAAGAGTGACGTGACGTTGTTGCAATGCAGCCATCATTAACGACGAACATGTGTCCTGGCTGTCCTAGTGAACATCTGGGCAAGTGACGATGTATGTCTGCATAGTGAGAAGACGAATGACGCCGTTCACGAGCCTGTGACGAAACTGATTGTCATGATACCTTACTGCCAAACCAGCCAAACAATGTTCACGTGTATGGGGAGAGGTTCTGTTAAGTACTAAGGCCACCTGGCATGAACTAAGGACGTATCAGATACATTCAAGAACTCAAACAACCGATCCTGCACACTACATTATTCATAACATCATAGCAATCATTTAACAGCAGTTGGTCTGACTTACTGTAAAAGTTTCCTTATTGGCGGAAACCAATACTAGAGCTGACAGATTATTAATAATAGGTGTCGAGACGTTAGATACATACGTGGGAAAATGCGAAATCTTAAACGCTTTCCACGCGTCTGATGGGTTAAAAGGAATGTCGATTACGATCTTAATACACCAACTTTAACTGTGATCAAGCTGTATTAAAATAATTCAACCTTATGAAAGTTACTACTGGAACATAGCACATTCTATCATGAGCATTATTGATAATCTGAGTAAGATCTTTAATTGGTAATAAATGAGAGACAACACACCTTTAGCAGCAAGTGTTATAGCTTCCAATGCATCTTTTTGATTTTTCGATAAAGCTTTGAAACTCGAGTATACATGAATCAATTTTAGCATGATAATGCTACCTGTGTGTTGGTTAACAAAATCTGAGTGTCAAAGTGAACCTGATTGAAACGTCATGACTGTTCATTTACTTTACTGAATTACGCCGTCTTCAAAAAGCTTGAATTTGCTTGTTCAGTTCTCCTGCTAATACCTCTTGCTGGTGTTCCAGATTTTCGATCTTTAACCCCAGATCGCAAAAGTCAAACGATTTTGAAATCCCTAAACCCAAGACCTACGGAACCAACCAAATTTAATGCCGCTAGAACAGTGGTTACACCTTTCTGTAACGTCATGAGGTATTGACCATTAGCAAATCACGAGCAAAATTTCAGCTTCGCATGTTTTATCCTCAATTCCCAGAAAAGCACACTGTGTCATCGACTTCGATTAGGCAAACTTCAAGAGACCGAGCAAAAGAGTCACTTCTGATTTTCAAAGTTAAGCCTCATTTTCGCTAGTAAAATGGCGTTCATATTGACTCTCTCTGAACTATACATACAGTTAGAAAGAATTATTCATTTCTCTACAATAGAACCATGATGTAGAGTTATTTCAGAACTCTTCCCAGCCACAATAAACATTGATAGGAATAGTGCGTGGTATAATTTGACAAGCTTCATGTTGGAGCCTGCAAGAAAAAATAACTTGTAAATAATGTAAAAAAACATTGCACCATTCAAATGATGTAAAAACAATATTTCACACAACAAATAATTTTTTCAAAACAAACCTTCGTCTTAAGCTCTCACATGAGAGATAGATACTGTTCGAACATCCGTTGGATCGGACTGATTCCGAATTTTAAGTCGGTTACCTATTAAAACTTCTATAATTGTGAAAGGACCTTCAAATTTAGGTAATAATTTCCAATTTAGCCCTTTTCTAACATAGACCTGTACATATACTATATCTCCTTCTTGGTGTTGGCTTTGTGACCTTAGCTTTCTTTTATCATGTGCATTCTCTTCATTAACACTTGAGCCTGTAAGAGGTTTTGATAAAGTGTTTGAAATCTACTCCGGCTAACATCGATTATATCCTTCAATGGATATGATAAATTAGTTGTTGGGGTCAAGATATGGAAAGGTGACCTAGCAGGTATCCCGTAAACAGCTTCAGATGGGGAGACATACGGATTGAAGTATGATAATTGTTATTTAGGTACTGACACGTGGGTATTGCAATATCCCAGTTTGCGTCCATACCGCCTATGTTTACACGCAGTATGTCTAACACTTTTCAATTAACCCGTTCTACCAAACTATTAGATTCAGGATGGTAGATCATCGTATTGATTTTCTTTATTTGCAGAATTTCACACAATGAGTTAAGGAAGTGATTATTGAATTCTCCTCCCGAGTCGGAGATTATTATATTTGGAATTCCATGTCTGCATATAATAAAGATCCACAAACTCCTAGCACACTCAATGGCTGTTTTACTTTAGTGGTTGGTTCAGTATACTGTAAGGGGGCGTCTATTATAACTAAGAGGTTTTTATTCCCGGTCTGTCTCGTAAAACCTGTCAATAAATCAAGGTGTACCTTTCAAAAGGTTTGCTAGCACGGGATACAAGTTCCGAGACCTGCCAGGATTTTTAGTATGGTCTTGTGACGGAAACATATATCACAGTTTTTAATATATGTCCTAATATCTTTTAATATAGTAGACCAGTAAAATAATGACTTGGCCTTTGAGAGGTTATTTTCGAACCCAGATGACCATGCAGAGATGGTTGTGAAGCTTCATTTCAGAACGATTGGGATTAAAGTGATAGGTACAACCACCTTTGTCGTGTTAGTTAACTGTGTTGAACTCCATGGTTCCTAGCCACAGATCGGCATAGAATGTTATCCTTAATCAAGAATTATTGATTAGTATATTTCACATAGCCCTTGTCATCTGGTTTCCTATTTAATGCATCTATTATTACTCTTAATTTCTGATCTTTCATTTGTTCTTGTCGTACTGAATCTAGATTCCACTCTATATCTGTAATATTCTCTGTTGTTTGAGCTAAAGATTGACCATTTTCGATAGCAATTTTCATGGTTTGCGAAGGAATTGAATTTCTTCTCTAGATCAGCGAAAGGTAATGATTGGATGGCATTGGTACCGAGATAACGCATCTGGCGATTACGTTTGTTTTACCGGTAAGTATCCAATTTTAGCCCAAAGTCCCGGATAATCATATGCCACCGAGTTCTTTAGGACTATGATTGAAACCTTTAAAAATCAAAAGTATTTATGATCAGTTAGAACCTTGACACTATACCCATAGATTATATATTTAAATACCAACGAGTTAAAGACAGTTAAACATTCTTTATCTATTACTGCATATTTCTTCTGACATTTTTAGTTTGCGAGAATAAAAGGCAATGGGAAAAAACCTGTTGTCATGCCACTGAGTAACACTTACCCCGATCTGGAAGCGTCGGTTGCAATAACAAAATTCTTATTAAAATCGAAACTTAAAATAGGGAGCAGAACTGGATTTTTTCTTTCAAGGTATCAAAAGCAATTTGATGTTGGGATTCCTATTTAAAGTTACGTCCTTCCCTTATGAGATCAGCTATGTTGGAGCCTGCTATTATTACTGGAATAATCTCAGATAAACTGACGATAATAACCCGAAACCCCGAGAAATTGCTGTATGGTTTAACATTAGTAGAACGGAAATTAATACAGCAGAGATTTTATCATGGGATTACTTTAAGACCTTGCCGAGATACCATGAAACCCAAATAGACTAATTCATCTTTAAAAAACTCACATTTAGAAATTTTTACCTTTAAATGATGTTCTCTTAACCTTTAAAGGACTATTTCTAGTTTACTTAAATGCTCCTCCAAAGAATTGGAGAATATGACTAAATCATCCATATAAGCATGGAGAATATTCCCTAGTAAATCTCCGAACACTATATTGATCATTCTAGTGAACGTAATAGGAGCACAACGTAGCTCCAAATGGCATACGAGGGAATCCATAGTGACCCTGAGCTGTACTAAAAGCAGTGTACTGTGTACCATCCTTAACTAAGGGTATCTGGTGAAAGCCTTTAAGTAAGTCCAAGGGAAGTAAAAAATTATTCTGCCCAATAGAGATAAAATATATCTGTGCAAGCAAATGGGAAACGATCAGATGGCTTGGTCGTTAAGCTTGCGAAAGTCAACACAAATCCTCCAGGTTTTATCCTTTTTGGTACTACTATCAAGGGAAAATTATAAGGGCTGTTAGATTTAATAACCCCCTCTTTTTAACATTTTATCTACCTCAACATTGGATTTATCCAGAAATTTGGCCGGTAGACGATATGAAGGTACATAAATGACCTGGTCCTTATCCTTAAACGAATTTGATGTCTGATGCACTTCCGTTTGCCTAAAGCTCCAGTACCAGAAAACATCACTATATTTGGATAGTTCAAAAAATTTTGCTTATATCCGTATCTAAGATGTCTGCTTCGATTTTGCCTTTAATTACCTCTAAAAGAGATTCATCTGTTGCTGATTCAGTGGAGTTAATTTCAGCAACTGTAAGGATTCGATGTTTATATGCTTCGATATTGACAATATGTTGATTTTCATGTATTGTTAAAGCAGCATTTAAGTGATTAAAAACTTCAATGTTAACCCGATGATCAGAATTTACTGTGTATAATGCTTGCGTGACTGAAAGCCCATTGATTTTTAAAGTATCAGGAAGAATTAAAACCTCTGAGCCTGGCAATTTTCTTTTAACCTTGACCGTGAGATATGATGGCTTGTTTGGCTCAATGGCTCAGGAATCAAAGAGCATGACGCAGGCCTGAGAGTTATGTTATTGCCAACAATATCATCGCTACGAGACAAGTGACTGGTTCTTCTATGTACATTATTTTCTACTCTCTGTCTCCTTCTGATCCAAAACAGATTTCAATGTGTAGAAGACCGATAGAATTTCCTTTATAAACACTTCGTGTTTTGGCGGTGTCAAAATTACGTTATGTAATGACATTGATGGATAACCCATAATAACTACTTGGCACATACTAATATTGCTAATAATAATAAAGGTATCCGTGAAAGAACATTGTTGTCTCAACTCAGATTGTATTTCGCGTGAGATGTATCACTTACATCTAATTCGTTATTACCTATTCTGACAAACTAACATTGAGCGCTCGAAGGAAATCTTGAAAATAAAAGGTGATGAGTACGAAATCCATTATATTACGTGGACTGCCTGAATAAAAACAAGGTGAAATGCTCTGTGTTCTAAGCTAACCGCACGCAAAGTTGGCCTAACTTCTTCTGAGCCAATAATAGTCTGTATTTTGCAAATCTACGGACCGTGTTTGCATGTTTGGGAGACTTCACCTCGATTTCCTGGAAAATTCTTGTCTTCACACATATCTTGGAGAACATTAAACTTATTATCTGATTCAAAAGTGATGATAACCCAATATCACTCTCCTCCCCTTAAGTTGGCTATGTGGTGTTTGTCTGTTCGGCATTCGAAAATTCACTGACGCTAGTTGTTTGGAACTGCTGAGCCTGAAGTTGACTTTTCCCCGAGGAACGATTTGAAGGTACTTGTTTCTGACCTGCATTACTGTTCTGCTTGTATTGTTTGTTCTTTCCCCCATGGTATTGTTGCCTTCTAGCGTCATTACCAGTATTTTGAATGTTTGTGTTACTGTTTGGATTCTTTTTTCTTGCATTGCACTGACTATACTTATGATTTGAACTGTTATGGATTGAACAATAGCGTGATCTACACTCATTTATCATGTGTCCTGGATGCTTGCAATTAAAGCAAATGATCATTGATGGATTATTAGTGACTAAGTTAACCTGTTTCGGTGATGTAGACGTATGATTTTTGTTTTCTTGCTTTGTAAAAGCCTGAACTAGAGAAGGATCGAGATCTGTACACTTGGACAAGTGTTTTCCTAATTGTCTATAGATATCTGTTAATCTGTGCTATCTGATGTTAATTGCTCATCAAAACACTTAACCAAAGGTTCAGGTAACATCGCTGTTATAAGTGTCAAATAAAACAATCTGCAGAGAGATTTGGAACTGAGATGCATATTACGATTGACCCAACTTGAGCCATCAACTTGTCTGTTATACTCTTCGAGCCTATCTCCTATCAGAGCTGCCCTATCCACTATACTTAGATTAGTCATAAATGCTACTTTTATTATGTTGCGTAAAGCAAGAACTCATCCAATGCATCCTCACTCCCATAAATGGAACGCAGATTGTTTTGAAATCATCCCAAGTGACTGTTTCCCCTTAAAGGATATTCCTCCATAAGTACGCACCAAGTGCCCCTTTAGCATAATCTATGAACTCTTTGCCCTTTGCAATTGTAAAGACGTGATCGGTAATGGATTTTGCCGTGAGGTGTACGTCTAAGGACGAAATCCAAGACTGACACCAGGGAGTAAACTATTGACACGATCGCGACGGTACAATTGCCGATCTAGCATTAACTACCGTAACTACAGACTTGTATTGGTTATGGTCGCTCCAATCTCGCTGATATATCCATTAGTTTCCTAGCCACACACCACTCTCTATGATCTTGAAACCTATATGACAAACACGCCGCTACATAACCTCATATCTATACCAGAACGCAAGTAAATAACAACCGAGATCCATATATTCAAAAATAACATCACCTATGAAAAATGTATCATAAAATACAATATCAATAAGTGATAAATGCACTTCCTGAAAAAGAAATGAGCAACCACGTCAAGCGTAAAAATAAAAGAACACAAAAGAATGATAATAAAAAAATGAGGTATCAGTAACTACTATGTCTGCAAGGCAAATATTAATTCATTGGGCGCTACCACCTTATATCAGCAACCTGCCACTCGAGACCCGAATCACTGTGAATGAAATCACTAACATTATAACAATGGCTGCATTCAGCTCTTTATTGATTCTGCAAGTAGGTCGACGAAGTTCTCTGCCATCCGACTTCCGCCTGTCTAGATACATCGCCATCGGCGGGTCTTATTGTGATGTTGAAATTCTAAGGTTGATGAATGTTGATTGTAGAACTTCCAAGGAATATCATGGAGTGTTGATTGTGCAATGTTGCGCGCTTGAGACGGTTATGATTTGTAGATTTCTCTCTCTCTCTTCTCCGCCAAAGCGCGTTGGGAAAGATGTGTTATGAAGGTTAGATGTTTTCCTCGCTCGTTGTTGATTGTTTTCTTCTCTACCAAGACGTCGTGATGCAACTAAATCGTCCGTCCGACTGTGACCATAAGTCAGCTTATGAAGATGACTTCTGTCTATGGTTGTTTAGGCATCTCGGGCCAGATCGGGAGCTTCCACCACAAATGTAGACGCACGAAGAGTAAGCGCTGCCAGAAATCTCTTGTGTCGCTGCCACCATTTGTCATAGGGGCGCTGTTACAGATGTCGAATGCCGCTGCCACCATTTGTCATAGGATATTCCTATTTTGTTTGGTTACAGAGACTGTTTAGAACGCAGTCAGAGAGTTGTTGTTGCATCTTCACAATTTTCAACACGCTGTGCAATAAGACTGCTTGAGATCACCACCTTCTGTAGGATTCAGACAAACTCCATAGTGGTTTTTTCTGTATTTCATATCAAATATTCAGCTAGAAGAATACAATGGTCTGCTACAGGATGGCTTCCTATGTCAATCTCTATCTAAGCTTTCATACCTTTACATGCTAAGACCACGATTCACACACATGAACAAACACATGACCTTGCCCAAGGATTTCATGCCTACATGACTTTGTCAACTTGATCAAAAGAGAATCGCTGAGTCTATGCGGACGAGGTAAATGTATGTTGACGTACCGTTCAAAAAATGTTTTACATATAGATTAATGATGACATTCTCCATGCCTAAGCTGATCAAACTGAGATTTCACAATAGCATTCCTTTCATACGCAACAGAGATATATATGATTCACTAAGAAACTATATTTTCTTAATTTTGTCATAAATGAAATACGACACCAGTAGTGGTGGGTCTCCTTGGACCCCTGCCATCTGCAGTCTCTCTCGCTGAATTATCCTCATCCCAAGTGTCTCTCCACCTTGTAATGCTGTCTGGGTGTTGGCACTCCATCTCTGAGCTGCCTGCCGATAGCGAGCTGTGCTGGGGACTTGTCAAACCCCTTAGGGGGTGTATTGAGGTACTGAAGAATTGCCAGGGATGCCTTGTTGCAATCGAGGCTACCTCCTTTGCCTATGTTAGACCTGATGATCCTCTTGGCAGTCTTGACTGCTGCTTCGGCCCTTCCATTAGACTGGGGGTAATGGGCTGACGACAGGCGTACCGTAAACCCCCATTTTCTGAAGAATGATGTGGTCTCTTCACTAATGAGGTTTTGCCCCCATCTGTCGAGATTAGCTCTGGTGCTCCCCATCTTGTGGAGTATGTCCTCAAGACTGATATAATTCTTGATGACGTTGTGCCATGTGGGAAGTGTGCCACTGCCAGCCACCCGGTGAGCCTGTCTGCATAGGCCATGTACATATGGCCCTCCAACTGTAGCATGTCCACCACTGTCGACTGGAATGGGTATTCTGGGGGTGGTGTGAGTACTAATGGTTCAGCAGGTTGTGATGGAGCATGTACATCACAAGAGGCAC
The DNA here is from genome assembly GCF_040412425.1 of Macrobrachium rosenbergii. NCBI lineage: Eukaryota > Metazoa > Arthropoda > Malacostraca > Decapoda > Palaemonidae > Macrobrachium > Macrobrachium rosenbergii. The sequence continues at coordinate 15,092,489 of NC_089744.1, forward strand.
ATCCATCCCTGTGGCTCTGCAGGTCGCCTTCCATCCCTGGCCAGTAAACCGATTGTCTAGCCCTGCGGAGCATGGAGTCTACCCCCTGATGTCCTGCATGAAGGCCTGTAATGACTTGATGGCGAAGTTCCTCTAGGATGAGCAGACGTGGGCATCCTTGTTCGTAAGTGTAGACTATCTGGTCTTCTACCATAGATAACCTGTCCCTAACTGAGTAAAAGTGACGTAGGCAGGCCACCTCCTGTGCCTTCTGCGGGCGCCAGTCATTTATTGCAACTTTAGCTGCCAGCAGCTGGTACACAGGGTCTTTAGAGGCTGCTCTTCTTTGACCCTCTCCTCATCCAGTATGAGGCATTCTTGCTCAAGGGCGGTGGCCGAAGCAGCGACAAGGGCAGCAGTCATATCCTCTTCAAGTTCAGAATCCTTGTCATCTGGTTCGCAACGGAGAGCAGGGAAGCGTGATAAGAAGTCAGCAGCACAATTCCTCTTTCCTGGCAAGTATCTTACTTGGAACCTGTATTGTAGGGTCTTCTCCTTGAGACGGAAGAGTCTTGGGTTTAGTATATCCTTCAGCTCTCTATCACCCAGGAGCTTGACCAGCGGGCGGTGATCAGTCAATCAATAAGTTGGGGCAGCCCAACAGGAGTAGCCTGGCCTTCTTGAGACACCATGTGACAGCTAAGGCTTCTCCCTCAACAGCAGCATACCCAGCTTCAGCCTGCGACAAATGGCGGCTCCCACATAAGGCAATACGCCACCCACCCTTGCAGCAAAATGGGGCATCAGCCGAGGCACAAGCACAGTACTGCTGCAGGATGACAAACCCAATCCCATCCCTGCTCCAATCTGTTAGGGCCGCTGTAGGTCGGGATTTGTCATAGTATACCAGCCCATCCTTGGCCAGCTTGCATATGGCCTCCTGTGCTTGGCGGAATCTCTCTTGTAGGTTGCTATCCCAGTACACATTCTTGCTTGTAGACTTCTTCAGGAGGTCTCTAAAGGGTTCCATCAGCGGGGCAGTGGCGAGGAAGGGTGCCAACTGGTTGACAAAGCCATACCATGACCTGATGTCAGTGACAGAGGGGTTGTCTGGCATAGGGAATCTCCGTATGGCAGCTAGACTCTCCTCTGTGGGCCTGTAGGAATCCCATCCCAGCTGGAATCCGACGAAGTTCACTTCTCTTCGGCAGAAACTGAATTTCTCTGGCTTGAGGGTTATGCCCTTTTTAGCACACGTGTCCAAGAAATTATAGGTGTGCCAGAAGGCCTCCTCGACGCTGTTGTCATACAGAAGAGTATCGTCCACACATTTGTGTTTTTGGGGGATGTCCTTGATGGCGTCATCAAACCTCTTGGTGTAGGCATCTGAAGCTGAACAGTGTCCCATGGGTGTTCTTCTGTACCGGTAACACACCCAGGGTGTGATAAAGGTTGTGAGTCTGCGGCTCTCTTCATCTAACTCCACCTGGTGGAAGCCCCAATGCGCATCTGCCACTGTCTTGAAGGAATGTAAAGGCACCCCAGAGATCATGTCGAAAGGAGCAGGGGTGTGATGCGTCTCTCTCCTGCAGGAGGCATTAAGGCGTTGAAAGTCCACAGTGCGGCGGGGCTGACCTGACTTCTTGGCAACAATGACCATCCTCGCACACCATTCTGTTGCTTCACCAGTGGGTACCTCCTCAATGATGCCCTTCTTGATGTCCTGGTCCAACTTCTTCTCTGACTCCCCACTGATGCTGGGGTGGGCATGCATAGGGGAGGCAGTAGGTGATGGTGCGGCTTGCCCTCCATGACTGGGAGGGCTCCTCTCTGTATTGAAAGTTGATGATGAAAAATGGCGCAAGAGCCACTGCTCCAATCTTTGGGACGTTCTCCTCCACTGGTGGAAAGGGCATGGATGAGGGCTTGGGCAGGGATGGCCCAATGGGTGTGGGGACCTCATGCTCCAGTGCGAGGCTCGCTGACACTGGTAGGTGGTGGGGAAAGGACTGGGGCACGAGGCCAAGGTCCTTACAAGCAGCCAATGAAAGGAAGCAAGACCTTGCAGATTTGATAAAATACACTTCTTGGACGGTTGTCCTGGCACCGTAGTGAATGCAAAAAGGGGCAGTCCCCACACACTCCAATCGAACATTGGCAACATCACGTAGGCCCCTGCGGTTTTGTGAAAGGGCAGGTCTTTCAATGAGGGTCGACAGCAAAGTGGGGCCTGCAACACACACTTGGGGCCCCGTGTCTACCACAGCCCGTACAGGCTTGTGACCCTTAGGCCTAGGCCCATGCACTGATGAGGACACTATCACTTGTATAGTAGGCTGCACACTGGGTTGTACCCCGGCGGTGACCGCTCCCAGTGTTACTGACGAAGCAGGGGCATCACTCCCCATCTTCTTCTTGCTCCTACAGAACCGTTTCAAGTGGCCAATTTTTTGACAGCCATGAGAAACACTATTTCTCGCCGGGCACAAGACCTTCCTTGGTTCATGCTGCACTCCACAGTTCCCACACATACGAGCATTGATGGAAACTGAGGACCTCTCACCACTCTTCACCGCTCCACACTCAGGGGGGCTGGGGTCTGTCTCCACATCGGCCGCACGTGGCTCTTGATGCCATGTGTCATGCTGGGGCATGGAAGCATCTTTGCGGGCAGCCTCATATGTCGCACACACTGCCCTTAAGGCATCTACACTACAAATGGAATCACATGACCTATAGAGGTCTCTTTTCAATATCTCATCCCTTAGACCTACCATAAGCTTCCTAATAAGCATATATTCGGACAAATCGCTATGACAGCTAGGACACTGGAAGCCACAATCCATGGCTTTTTGAGAGCACTTTGCAAAATATTCACTAATTGACTCCTCACGTCCTTGCATATACACAAAAAACTCAGCCCAGTGCACGGCCTGGTTCGAAGCACGCAGAACCATGGCCCCTATAGCATCCAAAGCCCCTTCTGGAGACAAATTAGCCCACTGTGCATCACTATACCTGGCATCCAGTGTACGTTGCAACTCTGGGGTGCAGTGAAGCCTAATGTGTTGAACTGCATCCGTTGGTTGAAGCTTATATAGCCTAAGCCACTGTGTCATGGACCGTTTCCAAGTCCTGAAGGAGGACGACGACATTTCCAAAGCACACTTCTCTGGTAGTGGTGGGGCTGGGGCCCTGGGACTGCTCTGTAGACACAAGCCACTCGCCATTGTAGCCAAGCGGTCATTAAGGGCTTGTAACGCATCTCGCCCTTCGGCAACCACATGCTGAAGAGCTGGTGATCTTGGCGCCACTCCAACGGGAGTACTGTGGGTACCCCTGGAGGATCGTCGTGCCCTCCTTGTCGTGAAAGACGGTCTCCCTGGTTTAGACATCCTTATCCTTTTACAACATCCTACTCACTGCGCCATGTTAGAGGCAGAAGGAAACCAGTGGGACACTCCAGTGCTTTATTACACGTCCAATCAGTACAGAGGCGTGACTGCAAATAAGGTGCAGACGCGCGGGAAACATTGGCGCCAATTCCGCTCTCCTCCTGACAACATACATCACACACAATCAACCATCCTATTTTTCGCCTGAAGCGATCCAGGTTTTCTTCCAGGCGTTGCCAGACGTATGATTAACCTGCAACAATAAGTCCTCTATAACATCAATTTTTTACCAGAATTTACGTGAACTCTGATCATAATATAAGATAATTAATATAATTGTTAATTATCTCGATAAAATCAATATTGAAAAAACCTACATCGATAAACGAAGTGAGTGTAGCTGCGATGGAGGTTTCGAGAACGCCACACGCAATGGGTTTGAGTTTTTCGTTTTCTGTTAGACCGGTCGCCTCTGGTGGGGGCATGTTAAGTTAGGGATCGGTATTGTAGAGGAGCCCGGTGTCAAGAGGATGAGGAACAGTTGTAGAAAGTATCACGCATAGACGTAATTCAGCCACGATGAATTTGAGAAATTTGGGGAAGAATGAAGCGAGTAGTAACAAATACATCAAACATAGAATTGAGGAGAAGAAAATGAAGGGAATGGGAGAACAAAAATCAATGTGTAGTGATGCTGTTTTTCTACTACACCATATCGCACGCTTCTTAACAGGTGCAGTCACCTTTCACAACGCGGGTTTATCGCTCGCGATCCCTAGAGCCTACCAAGGCCAACAGAATTTTAAAATTCTGTTGGCCTTGGAGCCTACCTAGACTGTCTTCAGAGAATCTCGGGACATACGAGAAGCCTTTCAAAGTCACTCTTTACATGTTTATTGAACATAATGTGATTAATTCACACAACCACTGACAAAAAAAAAAAAAAAAAAACACACAAACACTAGGATGATTACACAGTCAAATAAGTCCACCATTTCGATTTCAACTACTAGGCCTAACGATCACACTTCAGTTTCTTCCGTAAGTTTCTGAAGTTTCGTACGATAACGAGTTAGAGGTATGTTCACGTAAATTTAAGCCACTACGAATTCATGCAATTTGCTGAAGACAGATACCTGCACAACTCTCCTCCGATTTGGCATGCAATGCAATGCATTCCACATAATGAATAAAAGGTCCGTCTATTGTTGCAAGGGAGACAGATTTCTCCCACCGACCCACCCACCCACACACACACACACACACACACACACACACACACACACACACACACACACACACACATCTCGTAGAAATACAATATTTTTATTTATTGTCTTTGTTCAGTGGAGATGCCTTTTATTCTTTTCTAACAGAGGAATGCAACTTTCCCTCCCCCTCTGTCTCCCCTCCCACTTCCCCTCCCAGTGCTCCCTCCCTTCCCCAACCCATTCCACTTCCTTTTCCCCTTCCCCTTCCCCTCCCTTTTTCTCCCCTTCCGCCTTCCCCCTCCCCTCCACCTTCCTCCCCTCCCTTCTCATTCTCATCCCCTTTCATCTCCCTCTTACATCCCCCTCCCCTCCCCTCCCCTCCCCTTCCCCTTCCTCTTCCCTCCCCTACCCGTAGACTGTCATTCAGAGTTACCCTGGCAGCACTGGTTGGTCAGCTAGTGTGTGTTTGTATATATATATATATATATATATATATATATATATATATATATATATATATATATATATATATATATATATATATATATATATATATATATATATATATATATATATATATATATATATATATATATATATATATATATATATATATATATATATATATATATATTGTATATATATGTGTATATGTATAACTGAATCACGAAAATATGGAACGTATTTACACACACACACACACACACACACACACACACACATATATATATATATATATATATATATATATATATATATATATATATATATATATATATATATATATATATATATATATATATATGTTCAGTATACAGAAAAGAACGGGTCTGCTAACGTGGTGACGAAAACAAGACCTTTTCTGCGCAGGTAGTCACGTGAGCCTCTCCCCACTAGAGTTTTCTGTGGCCGGGTGCAGCTTATTTTTGCGGCCATTCTTGTACTTTTGCGTTCCCTTTGGTAAAAATAATCTTCGGTTAAACTAATTTTTTTTTTCGCTTTCATGCTAAACTGATCCACTGGGGCCATGAGGCATTAAAAGTCCGGGAGCACACAGCTGTCCAGTAAGACTGGCAAAAACAAACCTGCTTTCACCGTAAGTATTATCGTATGAATTAATTTAACAAAATAAGAACAAACAACGCCTCGATATCCATGCAGTATCAGTTTATTAGTTTCATGACTCCTTTTTACGCTTCGACACTCGTTCTTTTTCGTTTTATTTGTGATAATAACTTTAAATCGTCCAACCTAAGGTACACAGAAATTTAGCAAGAAATAACTACATCTTCGGGAACATCAGCTTCAGACGGTTCTAACTGAGAAACTAGGAATCTTGTGGCAATCTTGACCTTCCCGTAAAGTTTCGCCATGAGCTGCAGAAAATCTCTTTCATAATACATAACTGAGACATGAAATCATCAGACTTTGCTCAACCATGATTTTTCTGATTTACTGCATTCTGTTACTTTAACTCCTTAATCAGAACATTTCAATGCAAATTTCTCGACGGTTTAACCAGCAAAGCAACGATGAGAGACTTCTATGACGTTAGAAATTGATTTTTCATGCTTTCCTTTCTCTTTCTCTGTCAAATTCTGTTCTCCAGTATATAATCCTTTATGCTTTCATTTTCAATTTCAAGTTCGGTGGTTAGATTTTGAAGGAAAATGCTGGTCAGGCACATTTCTACTGACAATTTCGTTCGCTGTTCTGTTTTGCAATAGCAGAGGATGACAACTGCTAGTTGAAAACATTCTTCTTTATATTCAGTGGGAGTTTTTCACTTAACAGTGCAATGTCTTTCCTGACAAATATTTTCTGAAGCAAACTTTAAAATTCACTGAATGTGGATTGTCATGCGGTTCATTCATTTAACGTATGCAACGTATGCAATAAAACCAAGAGTAAAAATTGCTTCGGGTTCTTCGGCGCAAACGAGTTTTCTGTACAGCCGCTACAGCGTATAATCAAGGCCACCGAAAATAGAGCTATCTTTCGGTGGTCTCGGTATAATGCTGTATGAGCCGCGGCCTATGAACTTTAACCACGGGCCGGTGGTGGCCTGGCCTATATCGTTGCCAGAAGCACGATTATGGCTAACTTTAACCTTAAACAGAATAAAAATCTGTGAGGCTAGAGGGATGCAATTTTGTGTGTTTGATGATTTGAGGGTGGATGATCAACGTACCAATTTGCAGCCCTCTAGCCTCAGTAGTTTTTAAGATCTGAGGGTGGACAGAATAAAGTGCGGACGGACAGACAAAGACGGCACAATAGTTTTCTTTTACAGAAAACTAAAAGTATTCCAATAGCTCTTGATTTGACCGTCTTGTAGGTATGAATTTAGCACTGTATGAGTAAGTATTTCTTAAAGTGACCTGACAGAATTTCTTCATTTTGAAATCTATAAAGTCAATTATATCGTCAGTTCGCTACTCTCATTTTGTGCAGAATTTTTTTCTGCTCCTCAAAACTACTTCCAAAAGCATTTCTTGGTATTGTGTGATCACATGCTAAGAAGAATTCATAATATCAAACCACTTATCAGTAAGATCAATGGAATTAGCAGTTTCTTCTCAATTTCTGCTGTTTAAGAGACCCTTCTTACCCGAGTATTCAATTGCTTTTGCAACTGAACTGGATACCAGCTGTACACCCAGTTTCACACACTTTCTTTTGGCCTAACAGGTTAAAATGACTTTCATTTGCCTTATAAGAAAAGCCATGTTCTATCTTCCTCTGACTACACTTTTCGCAGTGTCAGAATCAGACACAAAACTCTCAACATGCAACTTGGTTTCATGTCGTCGGCAACATCATCCTTGCAAAAATGCACAGAGCAGATCATAGCATGATCTGGGTTAGGTTGATCAGATCGTCGAAACGCCTGTATCTAAGCATCACTGAAAAGTTCATTTCTCGGAAAACGAAAGAAGCGTTTGCCTCAACCAAAAGACGGTATTTTAATAGTGTCTGGCAAAGAAGAATATTTCCACACTGACGTTTACTTCAAGAAGAAATGTTTGCGAATGAGGCATTGTACAAGGCGGCTTGTGTTTAAATGCTGCAATTCTAAAGAAGTCACTGGAGACAGGATAAAGATAAAATACAAACAGCGGGACATTTTTTGGGTTGCCTTTTTAAGTCAAACCTTAGACCTGGGTTTGCTTAGCCCCAGCCCAGTCAGTATTGCTACCAAAAGTGAAATAAGAATGATTTTGGGAATATTTTTTCCTTATTGTAACATGAAATAATAATAATAATAATAATAATAATAATAATAATAATAATAATAATAATAATAATTATTATTATTATTATTATTATTATTATTATTATTATTATTATTATTATTATTATTATTATTATTATTATTATTGAACCAAGGAACCCCTGTAACGAGGCTAAAATATCGAGAATTAAAAGCCACAGTTTGTTAAAAATATTTATGCACAGAGTTAAAAATGACAAGGAGAGACTTTCAGTTACTATTCCGTATCCCTCATCAGTCCTACTAAACGGTAAAACAGTGGAGGGAGAGTTAAGAAAACAACGCAGGAAACCGGTACAAAGCGGAATCTTCAAACGCTGTTGGTCAGGTAACCCCTGTCCGTGTGTTCCTGTTGGCGAGACGGCTGGAACGACGCATTGGTCGTACAGATGATTCCAGCTCAACAGAGACTCCATCGGTGCCATGACTCTCAGCTATAGCAACAACAGTCATCTGGGATTAAAGAGAGGTGGGAGCAACATCAGGGGTCTCACAATCACCAGAAGCATGAATCTTCAATTCGTCGACAAAGTGGCCAGTAATTAACGAATTAACAATATTATCCTCATCATCAGTGAAGGGTTTGTTCCTTTCAAAGGCAGACCCCTTTCTTATAGCAGTCCCTTCCACTAAGCGACGTACACCAACATCTCCATCCTTAAATATGACACACACCCCATTCCAATTGATGTTGTGAACTGGAACGAACGAATGAGATATAAGGGCATTATTCGTTGCATGGAGCTCGTGGGCCCTAAGATGTTCAGAAATTTTTATATCCAAACCCAGCCCACTTCTCCAACGTATTTTTAGGGCAATTGGCGCAGGGGATTTGGTGAACACCAGGTGTTTTCTTATTATTATTATTATTATTATTATTATTATTATTATTATTATTATTATTATTATTATACACTAACCTATTTCTAACGGTAATTTTAAAATTAAAAGCTATTTGAATATCCCTTTAAGAACTATTATAAACAATGGATACACTTACTATTTTTTACCATAATAGGATTACCTGTTGCACTCGCACCGTGATATATTCCTTTTGCTTTGGAGACAGCTCGTTCTATAATGTGAGCGGGATACTTCAAACCCTTAAAAACATTCAAGATTTGTTCTAAAAATTCAATATCACCAATGCGAAGTGCTCTAAGGCAGAAGTTGACAATATTATTAATTTTTATTCTCAACGATTGAAAAGAATAGAAATGAATATACCCCTTACCATTAGTACTCTTACGAAACACGGAAAATTTAAATCTATTACTTAGGTTATCTTTAATAACCACCTAGAATCGATGCTAGACATTCTGCTAAATTGTCTTGAGGGGCATTGCAAGTCGCCACAATGTGTATTACCGGACACCCAGGTTTGTGCACTTTTGGAATCCTGTAGAAATACGGGAATGATCGGGTTTTTGGATGAAATTTTAAATAGGCCTAAAACCAGTTAATCATAGGCCACTTTGTCGACGATTTGGAGAGACGTGTTTCTGGTGATTGTGAGACCCCTGATGTTGCTTCCAGATGACTGATGTTGCTATAGCTGATGTTGCTATAACTGATGTTGCTATAACTGATGTTGCTATCGCTGATGTTGTTATAGCTGAGAGTCATCGCACCGATGGAGAGTCTGCTGAGCTGGAATCACCAGTACGACCATTTCGTCGTTCCAGCCGTCTCGCCAACAGGAACACTCGGACAGGGGTTACCTGACCAACACTGTTTGAAGATTCCGCTCTGTACAGGTTTCCTGCGTTGTTGTCTTAACACTCCATCCACTGTTTTACCGTTGAATAGGACTGATGAGGGATAAGGAATAGTATCCGAAAGTCTGTAATAATAATAATAATAATAATAATAATAATAATAATAATAATAATAATAATAATAATAATAATAATAATATCGAAAACGTATGATGAGAACTGACACTGGGTGTTACGGCGAAAGGACAATCATGCTGACAAATTCATGAGGCAAAAACCCTTTGTTTTTACAATTGTATAACAATAAAAAATTCTATACCCTTCAGGGGCTCTTAGAGCCATCGTCAAAAGAAAATATATTGCCGATGTCGACTAATACTTCAACTAAATCCCCAACATACAGACGCCATATAAAAGTGACTGATTACACTATTTGTCATCGTGTAAAGAAGCTGACTGAGCGGTCCAGCAATAAAGAAAAATATTGAGGGAGCTTAATAAAAACCGAAAGAAAAATAAATGTAGAGATGGGTTTTCAGAAAAGCCGCCGAAATACGCCGAAATGCCAGTCAAATTAAAGGAGCCTCCACAATGCCAATCCACGGCAATGGTCGAGCCATAAAGGAGAGGAAAAAATGTGCGTTGTAGTTCTCCTCCCTTGGCAATTCTTCAATTAAAGAATGGATGACGAAATATCGTAAATTTCTTTTTATGCAAAAGCAAATTCGCGTAAGAGATAAAAGAGATGCAGAGGGAAGGGAGGAAGATGAACGAGGTGGTGGTGGGAGGAGGAGGAGGAGGAGGAGAGGAAATGCAAAGGGAAGGGAGGAAGATGAACGAGGAGGAGGAGGAGGAGGAGGAGGAGAGGAAATGCAAAGGGAAGGGAGGAAGATGAACGAGGTGGTGGGAGGAGGAGGAGGAGGAGGAGGAGTGGAAGGTGTGGAAGGGGAGGAAATGCAAAGGGAAGGGAGGAAGATGAACGAGATGGTGGGAGGAGGAGGAGGAGGAGAGGAAATGCAAAGGGAAGGGAGGAAGAAGAACGAGGTGGGAGGAGGAGGAGGAGAGGAAAACACCGTTGTTCCATGTTTCCATAACAGAAGAGCGAGATGTATTGTGATCCATTCCAGGTAAGTGGTCAGTTAGACAAAGAGACTGCACCTGTGGTTGTTTCTTATGGGCTTAAATTATCACGGCCATCTGTTTTCGTTACGCTGTGCAGAGCTCTTTTCTTGTACGCTTTAACCCGCCGGAGGGAATGTGCTGAAGTGTTTGTGTTTGGTCTTATTTTGGTGTACATGCTCGAGATTTGGTTTGTGTTGTGAAGTTGAGTTGTTTTGAACAGTGGAGTTTGTGAAGGCGTGTTTGTTAACAGAAGTCTTGCTGTGTTTCTGAAGAAAATGTCCATGGCTCTTGATATAAGCTTTAAGCTAGATAAAAGCTTATATATATATATATATATATATATATATATATATATATATATATATATATATATATATATATATATATATATATATATATATATATATATATATATATATATATATATATATATATATATATATATATATATATATATATATATATATATATATATATATATATATATATCTATGTTTTAGCAAAAGTCTTTTTGGGAATATATTTGAAATGGATTTGCGTATTTTAAATACTTCGTTACCATAGAAAATATTTATGAGAATTGAGGGAGAGAAAATAATGAGAAAAAAGATATTACCAGATTATGTATTAGAGCAATTTGCTAGATGTAACAGAGATAAAAAAAAAAAGGAGCACGTAAAGAGACAATAATCCATATTGGCTGATGTGAAAGTTAACACTCATAAAGTGGAAAGGAACGGACACAACTGTGGATTTATGAATCTATATTAATGAGTTTTTTAATAATAATAAAACACAAAGACTCCTCCTTTAGCTATAAAAATCTGAAGTTATCAAGGGCTAAAGTGATCTGTTACAAAAAGAGACTCACCCAGCATTCCTAGATATAATTTAATAAAATCCCACATCTCGTTTCAGAAAGATAATGTTTATTGATAACACGACAGCAAAAACTAGTGAGTTTACTGGGCACCACAAATTATGCAAACATAATTGATAAATATCGAAAGATTTCTTGGTATTTTTCAAGTGAGATTGCTTCATTTATCATCAAAATGTTGGGGAAATATATAATAAATCTTGTCGTTTATTATAAATACAAATATATACGTAAAACCTGGATTCAGGTTAACCAGACAAGGAAATATACCGTTATTGTTTTCGCGCTTAATTAACTGGTCACTTCAAAGAAGCCAACAGAAGTCAGTTTGCTGGAAAAGGAATTAAACAAACCAGAAAAGCAATTAGGCAAGTATAATGAAAAGATTGTTCTTTAAACATGTGTATATCGCATATGAACGTAGCAAATTTCAAAACGGGAAAGAACAGAAATAAAAGAATGAATACGGTAAAAGACTCTCACTAATTAATTTCAGAAGCAAGGTTGACTAAAGGAACAATATGCTATGCTAAAGGAATAGTTATCCAAAAAATAGACAAGAAATTCTCGAGCACGTTTACCAATAATTAAATTTAAACTTTCGCTTTCCGGAGATGAACATTTTGCGTTTTATATATAAAAGACAGCTGTATAAAATATATGCATAAAAAAGTCGAAAATGTATTTTAAAACAAATTCAAAGGAATAAAAGTCTGTCTGACGAGGCATATCTGGAAAACTATAAAAATAGGAATCGACTGAATAAGATATGAAAACATTTATAAAAGTACATTTAGAAAGATGTGTCTCCCCATCTACTGTACATGTGTATGTATATATTATGTCACTTGTAATGCTGTCAAAATTAGTACGAAATAGAATAAAAACAACAAATATTCATGGAATTCCACATCAGTGCTTAACAAGCATGAAGCAACCGGGATGTGTCTATTATCAAGCTGCTTATAAATTTAGGCGGGTGTCACCTAAGTTAACACGTTCAGGTAGTAAACTAACCTTTAACAACAGTTGAGTAATCTTTTTTATGTTTCTCTCCCAACATTCCATGCTTAGTACATTAGTCAGTTGTCGTTTGCTCCAAAGCAGCGTAATTATCCCTGGCATTTTATTCGGTTTCGACTACACGGTATTGGTTGTATTTATATAAGCATATAGTCCTGAACCAACAAATCCCTTACTCTGATACATATATCATTAATTTAATAAGAGCTGCCGGCATCGAGTGAATGTACAATGGCTGCTTATCAGATAGGAACACAGAAAACGATAAAATAAACTAGTAAAATACCGATACTTTGGAATTTGATATTAATTGGTAAGCTAAATTACCTTAGGCTGCCCTACAAAAGATAAAAAACAAAATTTTTAAGGGTCTTCTACTACGTAGCTCTTAAGTTAAAGTGATGAGATCCGAGTTGAATACCACTGGATGTACCAGTGATTCTTTGCACTAAAACAACGTTAGATAAGGAGGGAACTGTTTATCACATTTCGCTGTTTACAATGAAGTTATAATAAGGAGACAATTTCTTAGCCTGCATCACCTCATCTTCAGTCTCCTCTCTCACTCTCTCTCTCTCTCTCTCTCTCTCTCTCTCTCTCTCTCTCTCTCTCTCTCTCTCTCTCTCTCTCTCTCTCTCTCTCTCTATATATATATATATATATATATATATATATATATATATATATATATATATATATAATTATATTGATATATATATATATATTTAATTACATGTATGCACACACACACACACATGTATACACACACACACACACATATATATATATATATATATATATATATATATATATATATATATATATAGAGAGAGAGAGAGAGAGAGAGAGAGAGAGAGAGAGAGAAGCATCACACGTTCAAGCATACGCGCGCACACGTATATGCAGATAGACAGGCATTTTTTTCTTTTTCTGCTACATGTATTTTTCATGAATTGGCGTGAGGTTGCTAGCTCATACCTTTTTTTTTCTAAAGCCAGGAGATACTGGTTCCCATTCATAGCTGGTTGGACAGACAGGCCACGGGTGGGGGGCGTGCGAGGGGGGAGCAATCCACAGAGTTCATTAACGTTGATGTTATGTAATGTTCATTGATTTCCGTTTAATCGTCGACAAATTGAAAATACCGCTAAAGAATAAATTACCTTTGCCAACAGCTAAATTCTGCCTTTGTTTAATAGTAAGGGATTTATAAAAGTATGAAGTTTTCACTTAGTTGTAAAGCATATAATTTTTTCTTTTATCTATTTCTATAAAAAAAAATTTACAAGGTAAGGAAATTCAAACCGTATCCTATAACGATTTTCGTCTAAAAGTTTTTATTACAAGAAATTATGAGCTGTAACACTACCATACTCTTGGAGCAAAAACCACTTATTAAAGCAAATGAATTATACGAAATCACCCTGTACTAGAAGATGGCAGGGTTGCGTCATCGGCCAAACCAAACCCTTAAGGTGCAGATAACAGCTACTCCAGAATTTCCCTCAACCGAACCCTGTGGATGTAAGGGAGTTTAACAAACCGGATCCAGGCACCGGCTCCCCAGACGCAAACAATAGTTTGGCAATGGCGGAGCCCCTTACCTATTCTCTATGGACGTGGCTCCCCATAACTAACCAATACAGCCAACCGCGTTATTCGCCTTTCCAGGATTTCTGGAAATTGTTGCTTGCTGCCTGTCCATTTTCAGCCACCGGATGAACAGGTGAGAGAGAGAGAGAGAGAGAGAGAGAGAGAGAGAGAGAGAGAGAGAGAGAGAGAGAGAGAGAGTGTGTGTGTGTGTGTGTGTGTGTTTTAGCATTATGGCGAATGAGATTAATTTTATAATCTGATTTTTACTAAGATACTTTTCAGATTCATTTACATTTAACTGCTTTTTGTTTCAGTGAGAGGAGGGGAAGGGAAAGAAGAGCATTAAAACGAAACGAAAGTCCACGGGGATTAATATCGAAATTAGAACGGTATAGGTCAGGATATAATGACGTTTCGTTTATGCAATGATTCACATTGTAAAAGTATGTGAACTAATTAAATTATTCTTCAACATTAATAACCAGTTTGCCCAGCTCAGAGGTATCAGTGGTGCATTCATCGTTTTAACATAACCACCTGGTAAATCGTACATAAATTGAACTTAAAATCTTAAATAAAGGTTAACATTTTTGTTACGCAATGTAAAGTAACTTAATACTGCATTCGCAAGTAGAACGAACCTTCGGCCAAAATTTCTTAAATAGAGCAAAAGTTCTCCTTAATCTAAACCATATAAGTTAGACCAAAGTGGGATATATTTTTTTTTTTTTTACATAGGTCATTACGAAAGAAGAGATGCTCTGTACCAATGAAAATAATAAAATGAGATAACACAGTAAGGTAATTAATGTATTGAAGGAACTGATAATTTTATTAAGACGTACGAATGAAGATGGGAAAAAGTTTGATAAGCTAAGGTCACTGAAAACAGCAGTAATGTGTCCCACTAATTCACATTTCTCTTCTGTTCCTTGTCCCCAATCTGTTGTCTAAATCTCATTCATTCAGATGTCTTACAGTTTTCACACTACTCTGGTTCGGAAATGTTAAGCTGGTGGTACATTGCCGAGTAAAGCACGGCTGAAATAAGAGAAGTACGGGTTTGATGCTGAAAACAAAAGAGCATTGAGTTTATTATCATTTTATTTATAAGATAAAACGGAAAATAACATTATGCCTGTCATTAATTACAATAAGACCTATAGTAGGCCAAGGAGTATAAGGAAATGCACTTCTCGTAGTTAAGAGAGGTCACTGCAGAGATTTTCGAAGAAGTAAGAGTTGAATAAAAAAAATTGCGTCGCCATTTCCTATATTATTATTATTATTATTATTATTATTATTATTATTATTATTATTATTATTATTATTATTATTATTATTATTACATGACCACGTATATAAAAGAGTTAAAAGATGGTCATTTACTTGATATTCAAACTTCCATGGAGCTGAGTATAGATGATGAATGTAGGTAAATAAACAAAACACATACCTTATAAACTTTTTCTGAGTACAATAAAAGATAGGATGCTGATGCACGGTAATTGAAATTAATATTCCACTCTCTCGAAATGACCATTGAAATTACCATTGATAATTTAGAGCTTCACTCATTTTATGCTATTCTTCTTCGTCATCAGAGAATGATCGATCTATTAAAATCGAAATTGGTATACGAATGAAAGGGAAATGAAGGCTATTTTGTACCCAAATTACATGATTTTTTATAAAGCAGTTTCTCAGCAACGAGGCTCCTATGGATGTCTGTAAATATTGCAAGCTTATGAAAGCAGAAAAAAGAATTTAGAGTAATCTTGAAATTTGTATTTGTATACCAAATCTCATTACAGGACTGACTACCAGAAGCGACTAAGGTCACCTTACTGGTCCCGTCAGTTCTTAATTCCTCGGAATCGACCCATAAAACTCATGGGATCTGCCAAACAACTCTGAATTTGTATCAGCGTAAAAAATATCCGACTTCCAGTGTCCGTAGAGTACAGTCGTCTTTAAAGATGAAGAAATGACCATGGCCATCACTTCTTATGTGCCAAAGAGATAGATGTGATTAGCAAAATGGTAAAAACTGGGCATAAAATCACTTCTGATGTAGCAGCGATAACCATCAATAAAACATTTAAAAAAGGGCTTCATAATAATAATAATAATAATAATAATAATAATAATAATAATAATAATAATAATAATAATAGAAAATACTCATAGCATGCATCTTGAAACGGAGAGACAAATCCACAGTTATGTTTATTTACATATACTTAAAGATAAATCTGTATAGAGAGCTTTCGGGAATCTGTTCGGAATCTGTTCGGAATCTGTTCGAACAGATTCCCGAAAGCGCTCTGTATAGATTTATCTTTAAATATATGTACATAAAACATAACCGTGGATTGGTTTCAATAATAATAATAATAATAATAATAATAATAATAATAATAATAATAATAATAATAATAATAATAATAATAATAACGGCCATAGTGTCATCACCATTACCTTTACTGTTAACAGGCGAGTGCCATCTCACATCCAACGGCCTGGTTGATATGATTTTTTGTCGCTGATGTAATCACGTATTAGAGAAGAAGCTGGAAACCACGAGTGTTCTCGGGGGCAGTTCTTGAGTGTGCTTCTCAAGCGGGATGGCAATATTTTCAGTTTCCTGATGGTTATGGGGAAAGGATGTCCCTTGAATGACGCCTAAAGGATGTCTCTTGAATGACGCTTAAAGGATGTCTCTTGAATGACGCTCAAGGATGGTCAGAGCCATAATATATGCGATGCCAAAAGGAAGGATAAGCTATGTTTGTTGGTTGTAGTAACAATACCCTGTGGCTTGAATGAGGCTGTGTACTTCGGATATTACCAGAGGCATCTTCATACTTCCTGATATTGCACTCTTGAATGTGGCTCCAAGTCCACTCGGAGAGGTCCTTCGTAGTCAGACGTTGAAATTTGTAAGTTATGGTCCTTTCTTTCAAAGGATCATGGGTAGGTAAGGGAAAGTTATTTTCAGTGCGAAGCTTTGTGTTCAGTGGGTTTGTCTTAGTCAGATAGTGAGATGCTGATGTATATGAGATGTCCTAGCCTGAGTCGGAATGGACGGGGGTGGGCTGCACTGGGCGTACAGCTCTTTGAGGACCTCTTTGATTTTGTTTATCAGTGTCAGGGATGGTATAACAGTTATCGTAGATATTAGGACAGACTGTGAGTAAATGCCTTTCGTTGAACCTCAGTTGACATCCCTCTAATTAAAAGTGCTTATCAATACGTTTTGGTTTCGAAAGTTAGTGGCAATTAGACATGAGTATTAGCAAGTGTTTGTTTTCAGGACTGGGAACGTAATTTTTAAGGTATTTCTAGACCCATCCCCAATGGTCATTGAGATTTTTACCATAGACCTTCACGCCAATCAGGTGGTTCCAGCAAGGAGGTACTACCATACCACTCAGTGAACAATGATGAGCACAATGATGTCAGTATGGCCACTCTTCTGCCTGGGAACGCTACAAAAACACCTTCTTAATAATCATTAACCAACTGTACGATAAAGCATTATTGTAACCACACCAATATGAATAACGATTAAGCGTCAACAGCCTCTGTAACTTTACTTTGTATATGATCGTGTTCCCGGTAGTGAAAAAGAAAGTACCCAACAATCCATATTCTTCGTGAATAACACTAATATGAAGAATGTAGTTTGTCTCCCGAGTAACTTATGCGTCACAGGAAACGGAATAAAATTGAGAAAGTAACATATAGAAGCAACTAGTGGCAGCCGACATATTTCTATTTAATAATTTTAACGATAGCAATAGCATATCAGGTGGTTCCAACAAGCATATCTTCCTTAAACGGAGATCAGCTTCTCCAAATAGTTTGATCTGATGGGTCAAATTTGCGTTGCTATAATGTGTGAATCTCAACGTGTAGAATCTTCTTCACTGCCATTTTCAACCAACAAATAATTTATGCCAATAAAAGTGCAACCGATTCCCGTTCACTTGAATTTCCAGTCACTTGGTATATGGCGAACTGAATGAGGAAAAGACCGATAGCATTTGCTTTTACCATTTTTTTTCCCCGTAGATAAAGGTTTTAACAATTCCTTCCGTTTTCTGTAGTTCCCTAATTTAGATGCTAATCGGAATGGGCAAACTTTTTACTCGTTTTTAATGACTTTCTCTCCCCTTCCTCTTCTTTCGTTCAAATAAAAAAAAATAGTTAAATGCAAAAGACTCTGAAGAACATTCTAGCAGAAGTCAATTTATTAAGTTGATCTCTCTCTCTCTCTCTCTCTCTCTCTCTCTCTCTCTCTCTCTCTCTCTCTCTCTCTATAGTATGCGCACACATACGCACAAATACACTTGTCTTTCTCTGAAGAGAAGTATCTGGAAGGGAGCGACAATTTCCAGAAATGCAATAAAGGCGGAAACGCTGGTGTGTGTGTATTGGTCAGTTACCAGGAGTCATGTCCTAAAGAATTGGTAAGGGCTCCGGCCAGTGTCAAGCTATTGTTGCGTATTTGGGGAGGACCTGGTTCAGGGATCTCGTTTGTTGAAGTCCTTGCCTGCCCTCGTGTGTGGTTGAGAGAAATTCTGGAAGCGGTGTTATCCACATGGAATGCACCATCGGAGTTTGGTTCAGTCTATGACGTTGTCAAGCGGAAGAGAGACTTGCAATTTTACCGATATGGTTAATTGCGAAATGCCGTAGGTTTTTCTGATAATATGACTTTATCCTAACTTCATACGTTTTCCGTATTATTCAGCGTCAGAAATTATATGAGCGATAGTCGTTATTTGTTGTGCTTTTGTTGATACCTAACGGAACAAAAGTGACCGAAGTAATGCTGGAAATCACAGGAGAAAAATATTCAATGCAAAGTGCTGAGTAATTTCTACGCAAAAAATAACTACCATTTATATATTTTTTCCTCCATATCAGTTCATCTTAACACAAGCAGAGGAATGAATAATGTTACCTAACTCTGAATCTCTTTGTACGAAAAGTCTCCAGGATGGGTATACAAAGTTGCCTTGCAAAAGCGACTTCCATTTCCTCACTTTGGGAACGGAGCTGAAAAGTTTTTACGGAGAGACTTCGCTCTCCATCAAAATGGCCCTCTCTTTGTGATTCAGTGAAGTTCTCCGGTTTGAAACTAGATTTCATTCGGCGACTTTTAGTTTCTTTGCCACTTGGTCAAAGGAAGGTTTGATGCACTTCCCTAAACACAAGGCATTTGGAAAGGGGAAGTTAGAACTGTGTAACAGAGAATTTACTTCGAGTAAAATATACAGTAAAGGGAATAAATATCAAACGGCGGACAAAGACAAAAAAGTCAGCCTGAAAAATTCAGAGTGTCACTGAAACTTGAAGGCAGTCTCGCAGATTTTGAGGAAATCATCCATTTAGGCAGAGTGACTGGGAGACAATCGGTTTGATTTACAGAAAAAGCGTTAATGCAGGCAGAAGAACAAGGACAGTCAGTGAAACGATAGAAAGGCAGAGACAGCGGTTTGACATATATAGGCAGTTAGTTATATCTTAGTTTAACCAGACCACTGAGCTGATTAACAGCTCTCCTAGGGCTGGCCCGAAGGATTAGACTTATTTTACGTGGCTAAGAACCAACTGGTTACCTAGCAACGGGACCTACAGCTTATTGTGGAATCCGAACCACATTATACCGAGAAATGAATTTCCATCACCAGAAATAAATTCCCCTAATTCTTCATTAGGCGGCCGGTGACTCGAACTCGGGCCTAGCGAGTGCTAGCCGACAACTCTACCGACTCCCCAACGAGGAACTATATATAGGCAGAAAACATCAGTACGATACACAGAAAACTAATCAGTCGGCATAATAAATAGTAAGGTTGTCTGAGAAACATCAATTGGAAAAAACCTTATTAATGAGTCACAGCAGATACGGAAGAAATTAGGCGGATACCAAGAATAACTGGTCCATTTATTTCATAATATAACATATAGCCGCTTTGTCAGAAGAAAGAGACAATAAATGATTCAGCAATTTGATACGTAAGTAGTTGTAATAAATTATCTAAAAGTAAGAGAAGGTTTAAGAACAAAATTCATGACCCATATTAGAGGAAACATGGAACCTCACGAAAATAAACTTCCAGAGATGGGGTCCAAAAGTATAAATTGTGCGCTTCCTATGCACTAGATGAAAAGAGATCCTATTTTTGGTACTCCTTCCATAAGCAGAATTAAAATTTCCTTCCAACATTTTCGTAAATTTTTGTAAACACAGAGTGAGACTTTGGGATTATGAGATAACAGTCATTACCATCTATCAAACAAGTCGGTTTCCCTGATGATACGAAACATCCCTTGATAAAAATTAAGCAATTTGCAAAGGAAACTGATTTATTTATCATACTTTTTTTAACTGTTGTAAAAACAAACCTTTGTATGTTCTGTAGTGCCATTACTAGATGATGTTTACCATGGTATAATTTGTTCATCTCTCCTTTAGTAATTTTCTCACCCCCATCCCTTTTCATTTTTATTTTGCAAAAATGAATAAAAAAATAATAAATCACAACCACCCTGAAAGCCATTTTAATTACTAGATTTTATCCTGTTAGGTTGTATATTATGCTAAAATGCTAGACATACAACTCGCTGTCAGTCTCATCGTTACACTTGCTCATTCACTGCCTGGCAGACGTCAAGGGCTGATGACAGTTCCTGAAATCTGATAAAGGTAGGTTAAAGTGATGTGTGACCTTGTTATGTAGAGGGAGAGATCCTTCCAATGAGAAGCTGTTGTTACAGGTGGTAGGTGTTGGTTGGGGGGTGGGGGGGAGTGACCCGTATGAATCAGCTGTAAACTACCACAAAGAGCCCCGTATTACATACTTAAACCTAGTTATCTTTGTGTTAATATGTCAATTTTAATTTTAATCGCGGGACCTGAAACTGATAAATTTGGTCACCAGAGCATCCCTTTCTCATTCATGCCGTCGAAATGAACGACCCTGTTATTGTTCGTGATTACGCCTGTAATTATATAACCTGTCAGTATAGATCTTCTTGCATGTACTCTACATATTTACTGATTTCTAGCACTCTACTCTTTCAAAACGAGGTTTAAGTCGCCTTTTACAGTATCTTTTATACGTTCAAATAACAGACACAAAGACAGAAAGGCAACATGATAGTTCGCATTTCGCAGAGTAATGCGAGAAAGCGTGGAAGGATTCCGACTATTATTGCCTTGTGTTATTGTCCTCCGCCGACCAGACAGTCGCCATTCACACGGGTTTCAGCGCCATCCAAAGGCTGAATTATCTTCGATCTATAATGCCATTGACAAGATCACCCATGTGACGAGAGAAGTAAAGCAAGGCTGATGATGTTCGGGACAAATTTATTTTAGGCACATTTTCGATGTCGTCATCCGTAACAAGGAGGATAATCTTATGGATAGGAATATATATATATATATATATATATATATATATATATATATATATATATATATATATATATATATATATATATATATACATATATATATATATATATATATATACATACATGTATATAAGTACACCTTAGTTTAACCAGACCACTGAGCTGATTAACAGCTCTCCTAGGGCTGGCCCGAAGGATTAGATTTATTTTACGTGGCTAAGAACCAATTGGTTACCTAGCAACGGGACCTACAGCTTATTGTGGAATCCGAACTTCATTATACCGAGAAATGAATTTCTATCACCAGAAATAAATTCCTCTAATTCTTCATTGGCCAGTAGGAGAATCGAACGCAGGGCCAGAAGAGTGCTAGCTGAGAACGGTACCCACCGGTCCAATGAGGCACTAAGTATGTATATATATGTATATATATATATATATATATATATATATATATATATTGTGTGTATGTTGTGTGCCTATATGTATATATACATTTGCCTATTGTTGACTAGTGGTGGCTGCAGGAAATATAATATAGTTCCTGGCCCATTTATCACTTAACTTCTGCATCCAGGATTATTATCTATGCAAAAGGCATTTGCAACGTCGGCCACAGCACATGTACATAGAAGAGGCTCTTCAGCAACAAACCAAAATCTCCTTCACACATTTTATTAGTTCACCTTTGTATTGTACTCTCTATTTAGTTAGTTCCTCGTTGGCCGGGTCGGTAGAGTTCTCAGCTAGCACTCTGCTAGGTCCGAGTTCGAGTCTCCAGCCGGCCAGTGGAGAATTAGAGGAATTTATTTCTGGTGATAGAAATTCATTTCTCGGTATAATGTGGTTCGAATTCCACAATAAGCTATAGGTCCCGTTGCTAGGTAACCAATTGGTTCTTAGCCACGCAAAATAAAATAATTCTATTCCTTCGGGCAGCTCCAGGAGAGCTGTTAATCAGCTCAGTGGTCTGGTTAAACTAAGGTATACTCAACTTTTTAACCCCATTTAGCTGATCCTTTGTACATCTCTGTACTCTTCCCCCTAAAAACTTCCGGAATTATACACGCATCTTTTGTCAATATTTTTTCTTCATTTATTCCTGCTTATCCTGGGGATATGTTTTTCAACCCTATCTTCTGCCCTGTTTTGAATATTGTCCCCTTCTAGGTATTCAATGGTTAACTGGCATCTTAAGAAATGTACTCGTCATAATTGACACATTTATCATTGCTGTGAAATAAAGCATAACCATTTGTACACGTATCCATTGTGAATACATAGAAGCTATCTCTTCATACTTGCTTAAAGCAACAAAACTCAATTACCTTGCATAAGCCTCCCATGCACTGAACGTCCGTTCTATGTGTCTTTCCTTTACACAAACCCGTCGAGGCTTACCCCGCCATATTTTACCTCTCTCTGCGACAAAACCATTGCTTCCGTGTTACCGTACACGGCGGAGCTACTCGAACTTAAGTGGGTACCGAGTAGGGTTGCCACCTGGAGCTCAGAAAAATACAGAACATAAATGTATAAGGAGGAAAAGTTATGGCAAGCGGAGCGAGCCCTTTCAGCTTTGGCATTCTGAGGCTATGTGCAGCTAACATAGAGTGAAAAGTAAATTATACCTTAGTTTAACCAGACCACTGAGCTGATTAAGAGCTCTTCTAGGGCTGGCCCAAAGGATTAGATTTATTTTACATGGCTAAGAACCAGTTGGTTACCTAGCAACGGGACCTACAGCTTATTTGTGGAATCCGAAACACATTATAACGAGAAATGAATTTCTATCACCAGAAATAAATTCCTCTAAATCTTCATTGGCCGGTTGGAGAATCGAATGTGGGCCCAGCAGAGTGCTAGCCGAGAACGATACCAGCCTATCCAATAACAGAGTGAGGAAGCCATGTTTCATATTTGATGAGGACTGGAAGATCACTTCTCAAGTTGTCAGTTATCAGTGAAGTGACAAGTCTATAGAAATTCAAAACTAAATGACATGCTGTGACACAGACAATGAAATAATATATATGTAACTTTACATGTACTGAAGGCAACCATTGACAAAGGCATAATTTTGCTCTCTGGCAAGGTTGACTGAAAAATACACTCGTGTAATTTTAAAGTAATGATGTTCAGACAGCCAAATATGGAACAAATGGCATTCTGTATTGGTTCAACACAGAATGCAACACCTCACTCTCCAACACAGACCAAATCTGTATTTTACAGAACAGGTGGCAACCCTAGTACCGAGAACTCCACTGATTACCTAATCTTTACACTCGATTCTACAGAACTAGACTGCACGCGTAGTGCCAAAAATTTCAGTCATTGAATCCAACCCCCCACCAGCGTACTATTGCTGCTGTGTCTCATTTTATGTTCTTCAGAACCCTAACACGACTCCATTTCTTGGAACCCATGACCTCTGCACTAAAGCCTGGAAAGTCAGTGCGCATGTTATCCATTGTTCTTCGGAACAGACCAGAACCATTCTCTTGAACAAACCCTAAGAAAGTTTGCACTTTAGCCGGTTTTGTCAGTGTGCAAGGAACAACCTGTTTGTCGGAGCAAACAAATTACTGTTCTTCGGAACAATCCACAACTGTTCTCTTGAGCCAAATCTAAGAAAGTTTGCACTTTAGCCAGTTCAGTCCATGTGCAAGCAACAGGCTGTTCATCGGAACAAACCGGAATCATTTTCTTGAACAAATCCTAAGAAAGTTTGCAATTTAGGTGGTCTCATTTGTGAGCAAGCAACAAACAACCTGTTCTTCAGAACAAACCCAATTGTCCTTCAGAACCTCGCTTCTGCGCTCGGCAAATGAGCGATTGTGGTGTGTATGTAAATCATCACTCACCTCAAAATTTTTTGCGTATTCCACCTAACTTCATCCATGACCTCACTGCACATTGAGTGCTGCTCCAAGTCTGCCTCATTTGCGACTTGGGCCGTGTTATCACCCATCCACGCCTTGCGTGCAACTCACCAGCATGTACATATTGCATCACTGGCCCAGTGGTTTCATCACAACTTTGAGTGCTCGCAAATTTTGTGCTTATAGCCCAGTTGCATCGTGTTTCCAAGCCCTATCCACACCATGAGTTCCACATATCTGGCCCTCCAAACCCTTGGCACCCAAATGCCAAAAGACCATCACTCTTGTGTATAAAAACCCCACAACCAGCACTGTGCCCTTTGGTATCGCGTGCCACCAGTGTATCCTTCACCTTAATTGCATCTCAGGTAACCCCCTTTGGGTCCTAGAGTGCCACCCACTCACTCCAAGGAATGCTTCCAGTGCCACCCTCTCCATAGGGAGCACTCTCACAGTATTTGTAGGCACTTACCCAAATTACTGCCCATAATATCAGGTCCAGTGCCATCCATCTACATACTACTTCTCCGGAACAACCTCACACTTAGTACCAGTGCCATTTTGCAAAAGGGCACTCCCATCACTAGTGGAGCCACCTACAGGCCCACACCATTGCTTAATCACGCCCTGCCAAAGCAAAGTGCCATTTCCATCCCATGCCCTTTCTGGCACGGCCACTCATTACTTGAAATTCATCTGTGCCTAAACTGCACAGCCTAGAGGTAACGCCTTCCCATGCAGTGCCACTTTTACACTGCTAATCCATCCACACCAAATCATCCTGAGTAGTTGAAATATTCAACCCTTAGCAACTCAGCAAAATGGCTACCTGCGAAGAGGCAGTTGCTATCTATGAGCAGATAGGACAGAAAGCAGGCAATAATTTCTCTACAGTTCTCTTCAACCATCATTACAGATGTTCAAGATGACACCAAGGCCCTTCCTAGCTGTCTTCGTAAATTTTCCTCGGTTTTCGATAATTTTTCCCATGGCTTTCTAGCAAAGGAAAGTGAATGTTTTACCTCCAAAATGGTTGACAGGTCTGCATTTGACGGGTCGCATCGTTTTCCAGTTCTCAGCAGGCTCAGCACTTTCCAGGACGAATCTTCGCCATGTTAGCGTATGTCACTTCATTTCCTGCCTCTTCAAGCTCACTCTAATCTTCTTGAATCTTTCCTTCAGGGTGGCTAGCATTTTAGTCTTTTTCAGTGCAATTATGGCAACGACTAAATCCGAAAAGAAAGGAAGAGACATATTCTAGTGCTTTCTAGTAGGCTGCTTCAAGTAAAGAGGAGATGCCTTCTTATACACTTGTACGTTTAGCAAAACTGAGTACCAGATAGAAGAGGTGTAGGTGAACAGGAAAAAGAAGACAGAGAAGGATTAGCAGGAGTATGAAGGGGGAAGGTGATATAGAAAAGAGGTGTTACACTTTTTTGATGATAAGGTGTTGTGATCCAGTCGAAGAAAGTGGTGAACTAGGCAAAGGGACTCCACCTGTGCTTGTTTCTTATGGGCGTAAGTTATTGTGACCATCTGTTTATCGATATGTTGTGAAGAGCTCTACTCTTGCACGCTCTAATCACTTGAGTGAGCAAGGGTGGGTTAAAGTGAATGGGTGTATATACGCTATGCTTGTTTTGTAGGAAAGTTCTGTGAAAGATGGCGCTGTAGAGACAATAACAAAGACGATATGTACAGGCGGTTATGTTAATGCATTAGTGGCTCTTGTTTATGCAGACACAATTATATTTCATGCCACCTAACGTTTTCAGTTTAACTTTTCACTTTCTTACATAACTGACGCAGGTAAATCTCAAAGAACAAAATCCTATAAAGCGTTTTTAGAGGCCAGAATGAATATAAACTATCGGAAAAAGAATTATTATTTTTGGAATAAAAATATTTTCCTGGTAACAAAACAGCAGTACTCTAAGCATAAAAGGGAAGTGTAAATAATGCATTCCTGTATAACAGAATTTTTTACGTTGACACTGCTAAGGTGACTAGTAACAACTGGAAAAAACATCATTCTCTTTTAAAACTCGTAATATACTAATCGAAATGTAAACATGAATTTTTAATAAAAACGATAAAAGAAAAAATATTTCCTGCCAGTAAAGAAATGATTAGCTGATAGTTTAATATAAGAAGTTGGTAACGAAAAACAAAGACAACATAAAATCAAAATGAATTGTAAATGTATCTGCAGAAAATTTCTCCTAATATGTGCATTTTATATTCCCGTTGTGGAATCATAACAAAATAAGAAATAAATGATGATCACAAATCACGAAGAATAGGAGCGTCCACCCTAGCTAAAGAAACGTCGAATAAGCTTGCCTTTTAACAATCTGAAAACTGTTTTACAAAGAAAGTGAATATGAATATCAAGCCAAAGGAAAAGCAGCACATTTGAATCCTACGAGGTCATTCATTGATATTAGTTTAGTTACTTAAGAAGATCACATCAGGAAAACATTTATTTTCAGCATATGTTTGACGAGATATGAAATGTGTTCATCCACAAGATAAAACAAGTAAAAAATGCCCCGAAGTGTCTTCGGCGCAATCGAGTTTTTTGTACAACATATAATGCTGTATGAAAATCTCAGTCACGGCCCATGAACCTATAAGCCGCGGCCCATGAAGAGTTCAGCCACGGGCCTGTGGTGTTGGCACTTATAACGGTACCAGACGCACGATCATGGCTAATTTTAACTTTAAATAAGATAAAAACTACTGAGGCTAGAGGGCTGCAATTTGGTATTTTTGATGATTAGAGGGTTGATGAGCAATATGCCAATTTGCAGCCCTCTACCCTCAGTAGTTTTTAAGATTTGAGGGCGGACAGAAAAAGTGCGGACGGACACAGACAAATAGCCATCTCAATAGTTTTCTTTTACAGAAAACTGAAAAGAGAGGTCAAAAGCGTAGCTGAATTAAACTGAGCATGCAGTTTCACTCTGTTTGTTTTATGTATATTTTAATTTCCTTTTTAATTATATTTAAACTGCATCTGGTTCTCCTAAAAGTATTTATTTTCTGTACTCTATACATGAAGTTACGCTGCTGTGTGAAAGTTCCTATTTTGATACTCAAAGAATTTTGATAACGAAATGCAAAGAATAAAGTCAAAGAGTTTTAGTATCTAATAGCCTTGAAGCTTACATGGGGCCTCTCGATGTCTCCTCCTTTCATTTCGGGTTTACTTAAATGACTGGAGTTTCTTGGATAATGCCTTAGTTTCCCTCAGTAATCATCAGATTATATATACTGACACTGATCTTTATCTTTTAATCTTTAGATATATTAAGAATTATTCACAATAACGAATTTATATATATATACTGTATTATATATATATATATATATATATATATATATATATATATATATATATATATATATATATATATATATATATATATATATATATATATATGTGTGTGTGTGTGTGCGTGTGTGTGTGTGTGTTTGTGTATGTAAATATCTGCCAGGTACAGAGGAAAAATATAAAAAAACTATCCTTTCTTATATCTTCAGTTATTAACGCATCATCAAGAAGATTTATGCATTGTGTTAGAAATTTACGATGTAAATGTCAAGGTCACAGTCAAATAAATAATAGAGAAAGCTGAATCATTTAGCAGCGCAAAAGACAAAGATGAGTTCTCGGCTAATTTATGATCGAGGTTAATTGATCCATTAACAGCTTATAATTGGGCTCACACCTGTATTATTTCTTATAAAATAGCGTCAGGTACATCCTTTTGTAGTCATTAAGACCAGACTAACTCGGTTCTTTAAAATGTAAACATTTGATGTATTGATTTTGAAACAAATGTCTTAAGTTTCTGTGACAATGCATGGAAATGATATAAAGATATAGCCTCCAGTACTACTTGGCATTAGGAATCCCGTTGTTTTTCATAGGGGAATACATACGACTTCATTTAATTTTACAACTAGGTGAAAAAGAATTTATATTGTTTGCGTTTACACTTTCCGTGCAGTGAATGGATTGAATTAAAATATACTTTCGCCTTCTGTAACGCCATAATTTACTAGATCATTCTGGCGAAATACTTCTCCCACCAAGTTTTTTTCAAGTTTTGTTCTATTTTTGATCCCTACCATTTTCTTTCATTTTTCAAAAAAAAAAAAAAAATTCAATGTAAATGACTTTCAAGAGCATACAAATAAAATGAGCTTTTATGGATATTTTCATTGGCATTGCAGCTAGAACTCTCTCTCTCTCTCTCTCTCTCTCTCTCTCTCTCTCTCTCTCTCTCTCTCTCTCTCTCTATACTATCACACCTGTCCATTCAGCGTATGGAAATAGATCGCCAGCCAACGACAATTCCCAGAAATCCGGGGAAGCGGTTAACGCCGGTGCGTGTATCGGTTAGTTATGGGGAGCCATGTCCTAGAGAATTGGTGAGGGCCCCGGCCAATGTCAAGCTATTGTTCCATGTTTGGGGAGGACCTGCTTCATGGATCTGCTCTGTTGAACTCCCTTCCAGCCACCGAATGTGGCTGAGAGAAATTCTGGGAGCGCTGCTGTCCACAGGGGAATGTGGTGTTAGAGTTCGGTTCGGGCAACGATGTTATCTGGCCATACACAAGATCGTTTCGCCCATCTCTCAGTGGTGCCTGGCATAATCTTTTCCTGCTTAACTAATATTTATTCAGTTTTCACTTCAGTTAATGAAAATACATCGTATCACAGGAAACACGAACAATGTGGCAGGTATTTCACAATGTAGTTTCTCAAGAAAATATCTATTTCGGTTCGTTTAGGTTTAAGGGGAAATTGTGATATAAAAAAATTGTAACAGTTCATTCTCACTCAAAAAGGGTGTGTCTGATGTTTCCTCACTTTCGAAGTCTAGCATAAACATTTACGGCAGAGCTTTCACTTTCCATCACAATAGCCCTGGCTTTATTGCAACCCTCGCTCTATTTCAGCCAAGTACGTGGATTTCAGACGAAATTTCACTCAGTGCTTCGTTTTACTTGGTTAAAAGAGGCACGGATACAAGACATTTGGCTAAGAGAATTAAAACTCGCGACAAGGATATTCCGTTTCCGATAGATATGCAATAGGAGTTTATGGTTTTAACAGATTCCAGACTGATAGGTATCGATCAGGAAAACATGAAGAGCGATAGTCAGTCTAAAATAGGTACAGAGATAGGTTTCAGAAAAGGTCGATAGAGTAGTGTCCAGATGGAAAATCAGTTCCAATCAGATTTACTCATAAAAATTAATCACACTAAGAACATAAAAAAAATTATTTCTAGATAGTGTTTCAAACGAATCATTCAGATTAACATAAACAATGTACATAAAAATTGAGTTGACAGACAGACAGACAGACAGACAGACAGACAGACAGACAGACAGACAGACAGACAGACAGACAGACAGACAGACAGACAGACAGACAGACAGACAGACAGACAGACAGACAGACAGGTTAAATAAAAGCATGATATAAAAAAAAACAGGTAGCGGTAATATACTTTCAGGTAAACAGAGTAGATATAAAAATTTTATATAAATATATAATATATATAAAGATATTAATATGTAGTGGTAATCACTGTTATTATTTTCATGGTTCCAGTTATGTATATGATAAATATATATAATATGTGAATATAAATAATATATATATATATATATATATATATATATATATATATATATATATATATATATATATATATATATATATATATATACATACATATTTATATTCGATATTAATTGATTATATATTCATATGTGTGTGTTTGTGTGTATGTATACATATGATATCATTAATATCCAGTTCACTTATACAGGCCTGATGTTTATTATATTTATTCCCAAGATAAGACTAGTATTCGTAAACATGTGACAAAAACAATATCCAGTTCACATGACGTGTATATATGAATATATATATATATATATTATATATACAGTATATTATATATATATATATATATATATATATATATATATATATATATATATATATATATATATATGTATATATATATATATATATATATATATATATATATATATATATATATATATATATATATATATATTATAAATAATATATATATATGTATAATTTATATATATATATATATATATATATATATATTATATATATATATATATATATATATATATATATATATATATATATATATATATATATATATATATTATATATATACATATATATATATATATATATATATATATATATATAATATATATATATGAGTGAAGGTTCAACCAATTAAAACGATAAAATTTTATTTGAAAGTAATTTAATAGGCCGGGAATTTCAAAATCACCGCCGTTTTATCATCAACAGAGAATGCGCACAAAAACTGCTGGTGTTGTTAGAGACGACTTTGTTCTGTGCCAATCAAGTCTGTAATAATGTAGTCTGGAACATTAAAAAAAAAAAGGTGATTTACATAGGAATGACGGGAAAAAGGATAGGCATTGTTACGCATCCTATTAAAACTTGCGGTGTCCGTCCGTAGAACAGAAAGTTCAATGGTATGGCAGAAGGTTCTGTTTTGATAGACCGAGATACAGTATGATAAAATCTATGGAACAGCATTGCACGGTTTCATTTGAGACGAGATTGAAAAAAAAAATTAAGAAAAAAGGCAACACACACAAAGGAGAATATGTCTTCGGCTTATGTACTTAGTTTCTGACAAAGAATGAGAGATGCTTCGATAGTCTGGGTCGTTAGTAATGAAAGATCGGAAATTAATAGAAGACGTTGCTAGTTAGAGAGGTATAACGACTGTTAAAGGAACAGAAAATTTATCTGCCATTAAAAATAATTTTTTCTTTGAGTCAGTATTGATGTCAGTGAGGGATTACTGATATTCTTCTCTAGTAATTGTATAACAGACATGTTCAGTATTAGGTCAGGTCATTATTAAAGCCGAACTGAAACGGAAACCTTCGCCAGAGTTATAGTAATGTTGTTACTACATCAATCAACAAATTAGGTGTAATTACACAAACAAATCTAATTACTGACACCGTTATTGTAGCATGCCAAATCCGTAAAAAAAATCGTATGATAACTGTCAATTAGGAATTTTTTCCTTTGTTTAAAATTGCAGACACAATATCAATTTATAGGATTATATAAAAAAATATTAAACGTAATCTCTCTCTCTCTCTCTCTCTCTCTCTCTCTCTCTCTCTCTCTCTCTCTCTCTCTCTCTCTCTCTCTCTCTCTCTCTCTCTCTCGCAACAAATGAAATATTCAGTAACAGTGTTTTTTGCATCATAAAATCCTCAGAATGAGATAATTACGTAGCAAATTTCCTAGCTAATTATAATAAAAATATTAAAATCAATGCACATTAAAAATTCAGTTTTATTTGTTGGAGTGTAACTTATGATTTAACTTGAAAAGCACAAAAAATTTAAGATATGCCTGGACAACATTAAGTCAACGAAGCATAATATTTTTGGTTTATTTGTGAATTACTCTTCGCCAATGTGTACACAAATCAACATATCATTATCCAATCATTAGTCGCTGTACCTTTCATTCAAACGGTCTGTAATTAACTTAGAAACTTGCATATTTCTAAACACAGTTTTTTTTTTTCAATTCTCCTGAGGGGATGTATGACAGGAATAACAATTGTTTTTTCCTTACAGAGGGACAGGTGACAAAGGGGCTGTAAGATTTATAGGAGCTGAATATTACAGTGCACGGTTGAATGTTGAGTGAGGAAGTGAAACAGATGACAGAAGGAAAAAGGTGTATAAATCAAGTATTTATTGTGAAACTTTTATGCGAGAACTTTGGACGTAAATTGGAAATGCTGTATGTAGCATACTTGACCCTAGAAAACGCTTATGATAGAATTAATAAAAAGGCAGTATGGAAGGTAATGAGGATGAATGGTGTAGAAGAAGACGTTTTTGTCGGAATCTATAATAATGGTGGAGTGCATATTAGAGTATGTAGATGACAAAGTTATTGGTTTGTTGACAAAAAGTGGATGAGACACCGGTGTGTTCTGTTCCTATGGCTCTTAAATTTTCTTGTAGGTGAAGTGTTGCGGGAAGTCAGGTAAACTACATAAAGATCAGTGGAATAATGTGAGATAAATGTTTGCAAGAGAGGAGAGTTGAGAGTACATAAAAGCAACATTAATGTTCTGAGGGTAAATGGAAACAAAGAAGGTGGATTATTACGTGGTGATGTGATGGTGAAAAATTTAAAGTTTGTGATTGGCATATGTATTTGGGATTGTACATAAAGAATTACTGTAAAATGACAGAGTAGATAGTCACAGTAAAGAATGAAACATGAAGTTGTTACCAGTAATTTTTGTTTTAAAGCATGGAAATGTGTCATTTTCTCTTTCTGCTTTCAGGAGTTGACTTGAGAGTGCCACAGAATAAAGGAAAAAGATCTTCCATTCTGTTGTTTCTCTTTCTTCGTGGCCATCTGTTACATTATTATTGACATATTTTGCATCCCACGATAGAACTCATACATTATGAGTGATCTTTTACTATTCTGTACCCTATTCTTCCTTCATTCGTAGGCATTATCTCTAAGACCTTGTTCGGTTCCTACTCTTCAAGAATTCATCTCAAGCTTTTAGGACGGTGCATAAACGAGCTGGTACTCCCAGAGCCATTACTGCCAATGCTTCTGAGAAGGTATGATGAAGAGCCACTCATTGAATTCAGAGCCCTTACTCTGAAGAATAGCAATAGGACGGAAAAGCAGCTGAAGGTTGTGTGGTGAACCAGTCAAAGAAAAATATTAGTGAATTTATGAGTGCGTTAGGTAACGGACTGTCTTTGTACTCCAACAGAGCGAATAACGGGTCTATAACATCTTTTCTTACTTTTGAAAATTTAGTGGCCCTTCCCAAAGTGGGGCTTGTTTATTCATTATTTAGGATGGGCTGACTGAGATGAACAGTGACTAAACCGTCCTTGAATTAAAGGAGATAAATCATATACAATTGTAATATTGGATAACGTTCTTTGTAAGTCAGAAATTAAATCATTATTAAGTGACAGTAGCACTTATAGGAAAATAGAGGAAAAACACTTTTGATGGAGTGATTAACAATGTAAAAGTGACTTAGGAAAAATAATGAGAAGTAACAAATTTTGTTATAATTTTTTCCACATATTTTCATAGAATGTAATTCAGAAGACTCTTATTTGCTTTTGTGTACTCAGTTACGTATAACCCTTTAAAATATAATACCAAATTGATACCACCGGTATTAAGAACTATTTGATGGCCAGTTTGATTAACTCATTAGACTTGACAGAAAAGTTAAACGCCATAACGATTATTCATAATTTCTAATTATTAGGTTTTGATGAGTGTTCTTTATTTGAAAAAGTTCCTATGAATCCGAATTAGAATGTTTCAAAAATTATCAGAGTTAATTTACCACTGACAGTAGATATAATTTTTGAATTCACAAGCTGTGTTTCTGATTAAGATTTTATAAATAGTGGAAAATTCAAAATACAAAAGTTTGCAAGGAGCAATGTGCATCCTACAGTGATCTTAAGTTTACGTAATGAAATAAAGATCAAACATATTCCTAATATTGTTCAAATATATACCACTTTATTTATACCACTTTATTTATATAGATAATATTTTAGCTATTGTACCTTCAAGACTCAGATGCAAGTAGCCTTCTTGGAGAATTGAATGAAATACTCACTTCTATAAAATTCACATTGAAAAAAGAAATAAATTGTTTGCTTGCCATGTTTAGACTGTTATCAGACTTGAACATTGTCAGGGTAAATTTAGTCTATATGGAAAATTTGTAAATAACTTAACTCTTCTTTGTTATTTCTTAGGGTATCACAATAAATGTTGACAAAAAATCTGGATTCTCTTCATTTCGTCTTCGTGTGATGTTATTCCAAGTTTTTGAAAAGCGAATTTGGAAACGTTAGGTATCTAGGTAATGAACTGCGTTACCAGTCTTATGTTTTAGACATTTGCTGCAATAGAGGAATAAGAAAAAAAATTACGACAAAGTGACAGATAAAAAGAATTACGTGGAACACATTTATTTTGTTTTCCTTCATGATTTTAAAATCTGTTTAATCAATTTTGAATTATAGATTTTTATTGTTAATGTACTCTTTATATATCACTGTAAATAACATGCTTATTAACAGTCCTCAACAGAGGTGAAATATCATTTTCAAAATCTTATGCGTGGACAGTGGTTTATTTTGTACGGTCCGGAGGAGTAGGTAATTAGATATCCGAAGAAATATATATATAAAACCTGATCCCAAACTGGTTAAAAGAAATATATATATATATTTATATATATATATATATATATATATATATATATATATAAAAGTTCTGGTAAAAGAAAAGTCACATATAATTGAGTGGTTTAATGGAAGTATATTACTGAATAGCAGCAGAAATCATTTATCACCTGCATTGGAGACATTAATCTAATACCTCGTTCCAGTTAAGAACAAAATGTTCGAAGAATGTCTAAAAGAGAAGCCAAAGAGAGTCATCGGTAATTTTTAGGTATTGTCTTTTGCCCTACTTGTTAATTTAGTGGTTAATTTAGTATAGCTGTTTCCTTAGGCCTAACCTCAAATAGAAGGATGGTTGTAGACCTAAAAATGATTACATACTAGATTGCTTTTTTTGTGATGGAGCGAGAGGTGTGGGGGCATTTATTTAGGGGGGGATTTATGTTTATCATCATCTCGTTATATTTTAGGCAGTCTGTTGAGAATAGCATAACATAAAGACAAAAGATTCTGCATCCCGTTGCTCCTTTCATCATGGTGTATTTTATATCATTGATATAAAATACATGATAATGTACTTGCAGCCGATTTAGGTGTTTCTTGGCAGTAGACCAGTCGATAGGATATTTCCTATTTTTAAGAATCTTTTCGCAGACGGAAATGCATCATAACTGGCATAAGTGTTGACAACGGTTAGATGAGATAGTGTTTGCTGGGAAATTAACCATTATCACTGTTAGCTAAGAGAACAGTACAAAGTCACTGAGCTACTATTATTTTTGACATGGAATTCCCTCTGTTACACAATTCACTGAATTCGTCTGCACCTTGCTCCAAGCTTGACAAGTTTATATCGATATGTCTGCTGATTCAAAATCTTTTTTTTTTTTTTTTTTTTTTGGTACAAAACCTGACCCAAGATTTTGATGCATATTTTGATCTAGCGTGACTTTCTGCGGTTATTCCATTTCCTTTTATTAATGTTTTGGTGATTATCGAGGTTTACGATCTCATGTTCAATTACCTTAACGACTGAATTCGGCAGTTCAGAAGAGGTCATTGCTCAATTAACCCCTGTTCGTCAGAATAAAATAAATCTGAATATTTCATGGTCAGTGGGCATTTTGTTGCTCCATTTATCGTCTAAGTACTCAGCCGTGGTGTGGAATTTATTCTGAGAGAGAGAGAGAGAGAGAGAGAGAGAGAGAGAGAGAGAGAGAGAGAGAGAGAGAGAGAGAGACTTCAACTTCTAGGCAATTACCTTTATTTCCACATTAGATGTAGGTCAACCTTTATTTCCACATTAGATGTAGGTGAGCCTTTCTTCACATATTGTATGAGATTATATGCTTTCTTCATATTAGAGGTATAGGTTTTTTTCATCTTAGGTAATTACTCCACTTTTAATAAGCATTTTGAGGTTTTAGTTTCCTCTAATTTCGTTCCTAAGACTTCTGATACACATTTTTCATTTACCATATCTTATCTTCGTTTTCTTTTTTGTTGACCAGACAGGCTTGCTATAGTATAATGAAATTCTTACGTTTGCAAGTTTTTCTTCTTTACCGTCATGTCCACCATTTCTTGCCCTTTGAACCTTTATGCGCCCATTCATTTCCGTACTGAATATAAAAAAAATCTAGTTTCTTTAACCATAACGCTTATCCTTCACAAATTATTTATTTTATTACCTCACACTTGGTCTATTGAGCTTCAAAATTACTTCAGAAAGGTTACTGCTCCATTTGCCATTTGCATCGCTTACCTTGTGGTGTATCCCTTTTGTTATACACCACCGGCGATTATACTTAACAAATTTTACACTTTCATTCCTTCGCCACTCAGATTTATATCCGTTTTACCATCTCTTTCCCTTCCAATTGTACTCTCATTCGTCATATCGATTCTTCCCCCCATTTTGCGATGACTGTCTCGTGCCCTTGGCTGTAAGACATTTGCTGGTCGATTGTCCCAGCCTTGGGAATTGGAGACGTAGGTTCCTGTCCTGGGGTTGTGACACAGAAGGTCATTCTAGCTGCA
Source organism: Macrobrachium rosenbergii (assembly GCF_040412425.1). Taxonomy (NCBI): domain Eukaryota; kingdom Metazoa; phylum Arthropoda; class Malacostraca; order Decapoda; family Palaemonidae; genus Macrobrachium; species Macrobrachium rosenbergii. The sequence goes on from NC_089744.1 coordinate 15,129,381, forward strand.
ATCCTCGGAGAGGGTTGTAACATAAGGCGGTTATATGGCTTTATGTGGGAGGCTGGACTCCTCAACAAAATTTAAATTTTACATATAAAGTGTATGTAAGTATTAATAATATGATCATGTACATATTTTTTTTTTTTTTAGATATTTTTATTTGAAATTCTTTTTAAAGTTATTTATAGTTTTCTTTTTAAATTTATTACGGCGTCAATAACCTAGATGCTGTGACGCCAGTTTTAATAGATAAAGTCAGTCAATCAGCTCATAGATTTTTGCTCACACTACACCACCTAAAACGTTTGTTTTGAACCGCTGAAAAACAAAGAATAAGAGAAGTGTTAAATTCCTCCTAAAACACCTGTATTTGCGAACTATCATTCGGAAAACGATAAGATGGGAAAACAAATTGTTGAACTGTTTGCCCAAAAATCATCTTTCTTTTTTTTTTTTTCAAAGTAAGAAAACATGGATCCTACATTCAAATATAGGTCTCCTGTCGTGGATTTCACTAACCAGTTACTTATTCCCTTTCTCCATTAATATTTAGTCTTCTTTTATAAAGCTTATGGAAAGACTTTGTTAGTGCTTCGTTGGGAGAGTCGGTAGAGTTGTCGGATAGCACT
>NC_089744.1:15132500-15135000 GCF_040412425.1 Macrobrachium rosenbergii
CTTCACTAGGGGAAGTGTGTGAAACACGTGGATATAAAAATAGTTATATTTGATAGCACACAAGGTCAAAGGGAAAATTAACTGAAATCACGGTAAATTACTGCCGTAGAAGTCCTCCCGAAGGGGGGGGGGAGCTTGGGAATGCCAGGAACACGGACCAAGGATAATTCTGCTACAGGCGTCTTCCTGAAACGATATTAGGACCCCTGTTACACATCTAATGCTGGAATTTGGGGATTGAATTACTCGGGGGTGCACTGAAGGCGCCAAAGGACTCCCCGAGGCGTTACTTGTGACTCAGAGGAAAGGAGCTGTGAACACGTGGGCCTGGCTTGAACCAAGGAATATCAGGGAACACAAAGTTATAGGCCCAGAAATTAATAAATGCAAAAGGGCTAAGTAATCGTGACTAGCAACTCGTTTTGGGTACATTACCACATTGTAGGGGCGTAGGGATGACGACGTCTTCTGCCGGGGACCACGTGTTTGAGCGTGGACAAAGGTAGCCTCCCTCTCCAAGGTATTTCTTCAAATCGTAGATTGGGGCGGAAAAGGGCGCCCGTGGGATGATGGAAAGGCCGCCGTTGAGTATCAGCTCGCATTTGGAGACTTGCAATCCCCCTTGCAGTCTTCTAAGGCCACGTGGAATGGAACACGGGGCACAAAGGGCGGCGATGGGCTCCACGTGGCGGCGAGCGGAAAAGGAGGGCAGGGGCAAGGCCTGCAGAGGCGTGACTGCTCGGCTTAAACTAGCGACCACGTGTGAGAGAGAGCTGTCCTGGCCCTGACCTTTTATTGCTTCTGGACAGGGGTAGGGGTGGGGGGGCGATGTCCTGACCCAGGTCGCCGACGCAGCTATATCATAGAAAACGATCTTACTTTCCTGTACCAAAGCAAACGGTGCAAAGCCAGATTACTGTCCCCCAACTATTATATTCTCTGAGCCCCTATACCCCGGACTTTCACTGGTTCAAACCAACCCAAAGCAGGAAAGGAGAACAGTTTCATAGCGTAGCGCTAATCTTTTTTAATATATATATATATATATATATATATATATATATATATATATATATATATATATATATATATATATATACTGTATATATATACATATATATATATATTATATGAAAATAAGAAGGCCCATAAAACACTATTTAAACGTTGAAACCATATATTTCGGGCACTTGTTTCTGTGCCCCTGTTCACTGGTAGAATATGGACAGGTGGAAAGTTACAATGGTATATATACAAAAACATGAAGGTGTGGCCTTAGGCCTCCGATGTTAAGGAGGTGGCGTTTCTTAAGAAGGAGGAGATTGACCAAATTCCCTAGTGGTTTTGGCCTCATTAGCTCCCGTTTGGCGATGGATCTGGCGGTCGCGTTTCTTGGGTCATCTTCTTCAAAAAGGGTGCGAGGATTAAGGTGTCAATGGCGTCCGATTTCCAATGTCCTCCTGACAGGTTCATATTGTTGGTTTGATTGATGATAGCAGATTCCAGCATCTTTCTTTTGTACGGACAGCTACTCTTGAAAACCAATCCAGTTAATGACATGCCCTGTATTTCTAATATGGAGGAAAATTCCCGAACTCTCCGGAAACGTAACGTACTGATCTTTTGTGCTCTGTTATTCTTTGCGAGAGCGATCTACCTGTCTCGCCTACATAAATGTCGACAATTACATATCTTGTAAACTCCGGCTTCTTCCCTTTTGTTATTTAGTATACGTTAACGAGCGAACTCCCCGATGGATTTGGGATAATGGAAAATGAAAGGATTATCAGAACTGAGTTGCTCGGTGGCCTTTTTTGATGTTTTCATCGTATGGAAGCTTTATTTTGTTGTTGAAATCTATTTGTCTGTTGTGAGTGGGACCTCTGTAGTATATTTTATTTGCTTTATTAATAGCCCTCTCGATAATGTGTGGTGGATAGAGCAGTTGCGTTAGGTGTTGGCGGATCGTGTTAAATTCTTGATCCAGGTACTCATTTTGAACATATCCTAAGTCCTCTGAGGAATAGGTTGCACCCTACCATGATTTTTACGGAGACGTCGTGGTAGCTTAAGAAATGAATGTAGGAGACAGCGAAGGTGGGTTTTCTATATACTGTAAATGCATACCTGTTCTGTTTTCTTATGATCAGTACATCTAGGAACGGCAGTTTTCCGTCCTTTTCCCATTCTGTTTTAAATTTTATGGTCGGAACTTATTTAGCCTATTAAAAATTCCTTAAAGTCCCCAGCTATTGTCCCAGAAAGTAAAGATATCATCTACATATCTAAGCCAGATCATGTTATGGGGTTTGATAGACGACAAAAGTTCTGTTTCGAAATATTCCATGTACAAGTTTGCTAGAAGGGTGATAGGGGACTTCCCATGCTACAGCCAAATTTTTGTTTGTAAAATTACCATTGAAAGAAAACACGTTGTTAGTTACACAGAGGTTGATAAGTTTTAAAGTTTTATCTATGCCAAGAGGAAAATGGTCTTCAT
>NC_089744.1:15140000-15177500 GCF_040412425.1 Macrobrachium rosenbergii
TTGTATGGAATTTGTAAAAGTTCTTCAGGAATCAAGTTCCTATTCTCCTTTCATCCCAACTGGCCACCACTTCCCCATCATGATAATTTTCTATTTGTTATCTGTCTCGAATATCTGCCTTACATGAACATTTTATGTTCGTTATTTTGCATTAACTTGTTTTTCTTTGTCTCTTGCATGGCAGTGACACAGCTTTCACTATAGGTAACAATGTTAATAGAAAATATGGAAGCAAGCCATATCTTTTGTATTTCTATCCTCTTTCTGTAATGTATTGGTTAACTATAACGATGTTTGATCATCCATCTGTCATTCTTATTTTTTTTGCATAATTATCAGATATTGTGCACATTTAATGTCCCTTTTTATTTACCATACTTAGGAATATCTGCCAAATCTAAACTGACTTATCTTTATGAGATCATAATTTTCATCAGTTTTTTTTTTTTATGAGAAATTATGACCACTGTCCTTACTATTAGTTTTCCTTTGAAACATTTTTTGCTTTTCTACATTACTCTGTGTTTCTTTTTTATTTTTATATTGCGCGTTTATATATATATATATATATATATATATATATATATATATATATTTATATATATATATATATATATATATATATATATATATATATATATATATGTGTGTGTGTGTGTGTGTGTGTGTAAATGGATGTATGCATGTGTGTGTATGTGTTCCCAAATAACCCTGAAATACGTTGAGCAAATTCAACCAAACTTGGTGTACATATGACACAGTATCTCGAAAAGAATAGTTAGGGGTGGGGGTAAGACATCACTATAACACCAAAGGGCACCAAAGGGGGTGGGGTGGGAAGGGCTTTCCTGAAACAGGGCTGGTTCTGCCCATAGACTTAGTAAGTAAATAAACTCTATGGATTTATCATACCTCATTTCAGTATATATATATATATATATATATATATATATATATATATATATATATATATATATATATATATATATATATATATATATATATATATATATATATATATTTATATATTTATATATATATATATATATATATATATATATATTTATATATATATATATATATAATATATATATATATATATATATAAATGGATGCATGCATGCATGTGTGTGTATGTATGTTCCAGCATAATTGAAATGCATTGGGCAGTTTCAACCAAATTGGTATACATATTATGACATACTATCTAGAAAAGAATACTGTGGGAGTAAGGCATCACTACCACCAAAAGGCTCCAAAGGAGGTGGGGGTTGGAGGGGCTTCCCTGAAAAGGGACTGGTTCTGCCCTTAGACTTAGTAACTGAATGAACTTTATCTGGAAAAGAACACTATGGGGGTAAGACATCACTGGCACCAAAGCGGGTAGGGGTGGGAAGGGGTGACTTATAAAAGTAACAGAAAACAACAGATATTAATGTCTAATCCATAGTTTTCGAGATTGCTGAGATGAATAGTGACACCCACAATGCCCTTTAAGCCCAAGTTTAGCGGGGGGTTAGAAGGGGTGAAATATAAAATGTCAGAAATGTTGGGCCATTTAATTGAAGATTAACAGGAGAGAGAGAGAGAGAGAGAGAGAGAGAGAGAGAGAGAGTTTAGAGAGTATAGAGATATATATATATATATATATATATATATATATATATATATATATATATATATATATATATATATATATATATATATATATATATATATATATATATATATATATATATATATATGCATGCACACACAGATGTAAAGAAACGTCAGCATGTTAGGGGAGTAATTTTTACACTTTCCAACCTTGACATCTTCGTATGGAGCACATGACTTTCATTTTTAAATATCAACGAGAAGTACGATTGCAAGAATTACGCAATAAGGAATAAGTTTCAAAAGATATTTATTACCATGACGCACTTAGAGAAAGATGTAATTTTACAGAGCCCATTCAGCCTTGGTACTAAGGCATTATTCAAACTTCAGTTAGAAATTAGTGAACTATAGAGTAATAATTCTGATTCAAAGAAAGAGTTTTCTGATCTTCATGATTGCAAAGTTTATCAATAGGTCTGACCAATTTTTTCTCGAGCCAAGGGTTTCCCTCAAGTATTATTTCTATATTTGTGAGTACGTATGTTTCTGAACAGTTTTTAGTTTTCTGTAAAGGAAAATTATTGTACTGGCTTTGTCCGTCCGTCCGGACTTTATTCTGTCCGCACTTTTTCTGTCCGCCCTCAGATCTTAAAAACTACTGAGGCTAGAGGACTACAAATTGGTATGTTGACCATCCACCCTTCAATCATCAAACGTAGCCTACCAAATTGTAGCCCTTTAGCCTCAGTACTTTTTATTTTATTTAAGATTAGAGTTAGCCATAATCATGCTTGTGGCAACGATATAGGATAGGCCACCACCGGGCCGTTGTTATAGTTTCATGGGCCGCGGCTCATACAGCATTATACCGAGACTACCGAAAGATAAATCTATTTTCGGTGGCCTTGATTATATGCTGTAGCGGCTGTACAGAAAACTCGATTGCCCCGAAGAAACTTCAGCGCATTTTCTTACTTGTTTTCTCTAGTGAAGATTAATAAGTTTTGGGTATCGTATACACTTACTAAACACACCTGAATTCAATAGTGTAGATTGCTGCGACTCAATCATTTGTTCAAACCTCCCGTCCATAGTTTCAGAATAAACTTTGGCAAGTGTAGGGTAACGGCTGTAGCCTACCATGAAATAAGCATATTTTATACAGACAGTTATTATTATTATTATTATTATTATTATTATTATTATTATTATTATTATTATTATTATTATAATAATAAATGAAGTAGACCCTGTCTTAAACAAGACCTGTTTCACAGGATTGCGGTATCATTTGAGTTAATTTTATATTGAGTCTTCTCAATTTTCCTCATAATTCTTATCTATTCCACGTTAGCATTAGACAATGATTGGCCATGTTCATATTTTGGTAAAGAGAAATGCATAAGCATCGTATTTGCACTCTCTTTTCTTGTTTAGAAAATAAAAACTTCTGTAATTTCGCTGCTAATGTACTTCTCTTTAACAAAATATGAGCATTGGCCAATTATAGTCCAATATTAACGTGGAATAGAAAAGAATTATATATAAGGAAAATATAGAAAGCTCAATGTAAAGTTAACTAAATTTAACTCCGCTGATGCGGCTATCCTATTTAACAGGACTTATCAACATTATTTTTTTATATAATTATTAACGCTTCGCACAATTCCCGACGCTCGTGCATTTGATGGCCCGCTTAATTTATCATTAAATAAAATCTGGCTCGGTGCAGTAATTGGACTGGACAACCCTGCTTTAGAAGGTCAAATTGCGCATAATGTATCGTACAGGTTAAATATAGATACACTACATATTATATATATATATATATATATATATATATATATATATATATATATATATATATATATATATATATATATATATATATATATATACATATATATATATATATATATATATATATATATAATATCTTTATATATATATATATATATATATATATATATATAACATACATATATATATATATATATATATATATATATATATATATATATATATATATATATAATATCTTTATATATATATATATATATATATATATATATAACATATATATATATATATATATATATATATATATATATATATATATATATATATATAATATCTTTATATATATATATATATATATATATATATATATATATATAATATCTTTATATATATATATATATATATATATATATATATATATATATATATATATATATATACACATATACACATCGCAGTTCAATTGTTGGGTAATGATGGGCGGATGGGTATGCTCTGTTGAATTAGGCACGAGGTAGTTAAATGGTAGTAACTGGCTGTAATTAGGGTGTAGGGAATGAGGCAAGATACCTCGTCCAGAGACTCTCTGAGAACCGGTAGGTCTACACAAATGTATTTAATATTAATTTTCCTTCGTGAAAGAAGTTGCAGAAGACGCGATATGAAATAGGCGAAAAGACTGAGAGAATTCTAGTAATATCAAGGGAAATACAACACTTCACCATGACAGTATGATAATCTAAACATTTCTGTATTCGTGGCTTTAGTCCAGGGAGACCTCCTCCTGTATTTTCATCCAGAAAAATTACAAAACGAGGTTAACATTCACCAGAATGAATGTAATATACCTTAGCATATGCTTCACTCCTCCTGTTCCAGTAATAATTTCTGGATTACCCTTAATGATATAGTATTGTTCACGGAAGGTGAGCTATAGAAATGTAAAAGGTTAAACATTTCATTTAATCATTAACCATCCATTAACCGTCCATTTATAAATTCATATATATATAAATATATATATATATATATATATATAAATATATATATATTTATATATATATATATATATATATATATATATATATATATATATATATATATATATATATATATATCAATATATATAAATATATATATATATATATATATATATATATATATATATATATATATATATATATATATATACATACATATATATATATATATATATATATATATATATATATATATATATATATATATATATATATATATATATATATATACACCAAAAGAATGAAATTATTTTGTCACTTATTCGTTAATATTTCAATGGATTGCTTAATCTTGAGTGTTCAGAAGCTTCAGCATGTTATGTGAAACGTTGCTTGACTCACTTTACAAAAGTTTTTTTTTATTTTATAGATATACCATTATATTGTCATTCTCTCTTTCTGTGTCTCTCTTGATGTCTCTATCTCTGTATGAAGTTAGTGATCCCAATATTAATCCAGAGTAAGTTTGTTTGGAAATTGCATGTTGCATTATAGCTACAATAATAAAATGCTTTCCTTCTTCGTCAATGATAAATTTTAATCTTGAATGTTAAAAGAATCTAAATGATCAAAGTCTTCTCATCAAGTAAGTCTATCAGATGTCTCTGTTCTGGCTTCGTTTTAGTTTTCTGAAAAGAAAGCTATTGCGCCGACTTTCTGTCCGTCTGCACTCTTTTCTGTCCGCCCTCACATCTTAAAAATTACTGAAGCTAGAGGGTTGCAAATTGGTATGTTGACCATACACCCTCCAATCATCAAACATACCAAATTGCAGCCCTTTAGCCTCGGTAGTTTTTATTTTATTTAAAGTTAAAGTTAGCCATAAGTGTGCTTCTGGTAACGATATAGGATAGGCCACCACCGGGCCGTTGTTAAAGTTTCATGGGCTGTGGCTCATACAGCATTATACCGAAACCACCGAAAGATAGATCCACTTTCGGTGGCCTTGATTATAGCAAAATCCATGGCCCTTTGCAGCTAAGTCCTGCCCACTGCACTCCAGTGATTGGCCAGCCCTCGAAAGGGGAAGACACCACACTATACTCCTTTTTTCCATCTGTCCACCCGCCTGTGGTGCTCGCGCATGGTAACACTGCATCCGAGGCTTTAAATAGTTACGCTATGTGTTAGTTTTAGGTAAATAAAGGATATCTGGGTGTACATTTGCAACTGAAAAGTGTTTTAATAATTTACTGTATGCTAATTACAACGTTAATATTCGAAATAGGATATTGTTATTATTGCTGAATGTAAGCTGCCTTTTCGGGGTGGCGAATGGAACGGCCAGACGCAGTGGCGGGAAAATTGCTTCTCTCGCTGATTTTATGTAGCGAAATTATTATTATTATTATCCATTACATTCAACAACAATAGCAATATCCTATTTTGAATATTAACCGTGTAATTCGCATACAGTAAATTATTAAAACACTTTTCAGTTGCAAAATGTACACCCAGATATCCTTTTATTTACCTAAAACTTACACATAGCGTAACTATTTAAAGCCCAGGACACAGTGTTACCATGCGCGAGCACCACAGGCGGGTGGACAGATGAAAAAAAAAAACGAATATAGTTAATAGTTCAGATGATTGCCAATATGGATTTGACTTCGTTCAGTCATATTGAGCTCCATTCATGAATGATGACACCACAGATTTGAGTTCCTGGAATTGTGAAGTATGCAATTGATATCTCCGATAAAAGATATATTAAGTTATATAATATCATTACGAGGATCTTGGATCATTCTGTCTGTGCATTTTATTTTATTTTAATCATGCGCAGCCTAAATACACAAGCATCTTGTTTTTTATTTTTTTTTAATTGGTGTTGGCCTACATAAACGATTCCCCATAGACAGCATTAATTGAAATGAAGCATAGACTTATGCAGCCAGTTCCAATATTAATTCATCATGAACCTGCATGTCAAATGTTGATATCATTGAGAGATTAGGCCTACGTATAAAATTCTTATATTTTGAGTAGGGATGCACTGGAACCAGCATATCAGGTTCCGGCCGGAACCGGAACTGGCGGGAACTTGAGCTAGAAAACATATTCAGTACTAAAATAAATAGTGTGTATATATATATATATATATATATATATATATATATATATATATATATATATATATATATATATATATATATATATATATATATATATATATATATATATATATATAGAGAGAGAGAGAGAGAGAGAGAGAGAGAGAGAGAGAGAGAGAGAGAGAGAGAGAGAGAGAGAGAGGTCCAAGTAAATAAATAAATTTTTTTCCACCTATAAATGGTCGAAATATGAAGAAAAAGTCTTAATTAGCATAGCATTAATGATAAATTTGGTACAGTCAGATTTCAGTTTCCGTATATAATTGAAGACAAGGAACTTTTTTTTCTGCACCGCTACCATTGGTGGACAAACTAAAGAATAAATCTTAATTCTTAGCCATTACAATGTTGGTTAACGACAAAGTTTATCCTGAAATTTTCCAATAAAAGTGCTTGAAAGATAACTACAGTATATTACTATCAACTTCATATTTTCTTAATGAAATTATATAAATGAAAAGTTGAAAAAATATGAAGATTAGAAATAAATGTAAATAGAGTTGAGAAATGTAAGCCTTATGATAACTGCTTAGATGTAAAATAAAAGTTCTGGTTCCGGCCGGTTACTTCAAGATAGTTCCGGCCCCAACCGGAGCTTGTTAAAATTTGAGGTACCGGCCGGAAGTAACCGGCCGGAACCAAGTATCGGTGCACCTCTAATTTTGAGGCAATCCAGGGCATAGGCCTACACGTCAGTTTCTTATATTTTGCAGCAATGACAGGGCACAGGCCTACACATCAAGTTCTTATATTTTGCGGCAATGACAGGGCATAGGCCTACACATCAAGTTCTTATATTTTGAGGCAATGACAGGGCACAGGCCTACACATCAAGTTCTTATATTTTGCGGCAATGACAGGGCATAGGCCTACACATCAAGTTCTTATATTTTGAGGCAATGACAGGGCATAGGCCTACACATCAAGTTCTTATATTTTGCGGCAAGGACAGGGCATAGGCCTACACATCAAATTCTTATATTTTGAGGCAATGACAGGGCATAGGCATACACATCAATTCTTATATTTTGAGGCAATGACAGGGCTTAGGCCTACACATTAAATTCTTATATTTTCAGGCATTGACAGGGCATGGGCCTACCCGTCAGTTTCTTATTGCAAATAGTTTTCCACCCTTATCTGTTGGAAATACAGTAGCTTTTAATTATTATAGTGGCTCCGACCCTCGATATGTAATGTATATGCATACAGTGAAATGTACGCGTATAAGTATGTGTACTTGCGCCGATGGCCACAGTAAATGTAAAGCCACTTTTACCACAGAGAATAAAAGTAAAATTTGTGGGCATGTAGCTGATGGCACACGTAGAGTAGACCAATCATAGGGCTGTCTCAGCCTTACGCGCAACTATCGAACTGCTCGCAAAGAATTATATTGAAAAATTATTTACAAAAGGGATAACAAATTATATTAGTGATGAGTAAATATAAGGCTGCTGTAGCATTTCTATGAAAATGAAGGCTATGGTAGGAAGGCATTATAAGATACTCAACGAGATAAGAGAAAATAAATGATAGCTGAAAAAGTGATGTACAGTATGAGATGATCCAAACCAGTCTGCGAGTAGCCCGTGATTCACCTGCTTTTAAGGGCATTATTGTAGATTACCCAGTTGGTCAAAAGGATACATAAGAATCTGTAAATTTCTCTCTCTCTCTCTCTCTCTCTCTCTCTCTCTCTCTCTCTCTCTCTCTCTCTCTCTCTCTCTCTGTTGTTAGGAGGAGAATATTCTAGCTTAGACTATATTCATAAAGATCTCGATTACTTTTAATTAAATTACTAAATTTCAATTACAATAGTAGGCAGATAATTCTTTCCACTAGTATTTTATGAATTGGTCTATATTTATTCTGCAATGTGAGGTTACCATATGAATAATTTTTGAAGGCACTACAAGCACCATAACACCAGCAACAAAAACAAGAACAAACAAGAACCACCACAATAAAACAGCTGAATATAAGATTGGTCTGTAATCCAAACGCCATAAGCTGCGTAAACCGACAAAAAGACATAAGACATTATACCTGTAGGCCTACGTCATTTTTTATGATCCTGTTATTTCGAAAGGAGATAATGTCCTCAAGAAAATTCTCAGCAAATTCTATCCAGTATGACTCGTATAGCCAATTATATCGTAACTACAAGTTAAACATAGGTATATTTTGGTTTAGTAGAGTGCAGTCACTGCTTGTCATCCCACCGAATGTGTAAACGATTGCAATGAAATCGATTTTATGACTATTAAAATATAGTAAAATGTCCTAAAATCAATATGAAATACCAATCTGCGTAGATCAGAGAAAGTCTTTGTGTTTAAGTTCAGAATGGCAAACACGTTTGACAATATCAGACGGTCATTATCATTGTCCTGTTATTCAAGTGCACCGATTCGAATGCAAGACATTCCCTGTGTTAAGGTCTAGAGAGTAATACTCTCAGAGTATAGACTGTGCCCTGTGTCATCTCCGTATTCAGGTGAACGTTATTTACGAAAAACAACATTGCGGCATCGCAGAACACTCCTGACTTCATTTATATTTCCCTATTTTTTTACCATTTTTAGGGAGATGCGTATTATGATTTTATTTCAGGGGATAATATAACGTTTCCTTTTGATAATCAGCAGAACGTATTTAAGATCGGTAAAACAACTATTGCAGAATTAATGGAGATGAAAAGAACCACAGATTAAACAACTTTTCGAAGCCATTGCCAACCAATCAGCTTCAAGGGATGATAGTGATGTAAGCAGTGGGCGGGGCTTAGCTGCAAAGAGCGGTGGATTTTGCTGTATACGATGTACAGAAAATTCGATTGCGCCAAAGAAGCTTCAGCGTATTTTTTACTTGTTAATATTTCATTTCATATCTCTGTTCTTGTTTTTTTTTTATTTCCAAAGCTTTTAATTTTGCAGTAGATAATTAAAATGTTTCACTTGACTGAACAAAGCCCCGGATTTTGAAAAATGCAGGTCATTCATATATATATATATATATATATATATATATATATATATATATATATATATATATATATATATATATATATATACCTATACCTTTTATAAATTGTCCAAGAGAAGAGCATCTGCCCGAATAGCATTATGCATCGAAGTCTAGAAATACATATTTTGAACTTAAACATCTCTGCACTTAATAATATTGACATAGTTCCACCTACGCTGAGTTAACTACGAATAAGACAATGTAACTATTTTTGAACATTTTTTCTTCATATTTAATTAACGAGTTTGTGTGAAGAGATATTACAGCAGGAATCCAAAATGTGCATTACAGCATAGTAGGTACTTAATTTGATAATTCTTACACTAGTGCATGAATATGTCGTTAATGTAATCGAGCTGACAAAAAAAAAAAAAAAAAAAAAAGATGAGGGCAAAAGGCAAGCGGATTGGCTTATGGTCCTCTCACCTTTGCATTGATATGAAAAATCCAGTAATATTTGGTACGACGTTCTAGAGTGAAGGATGAACCCTCTACTGGCCAAAAAAGAATCCTTTTAGATTTGTTTCCCCTAATCTCCAATAGGTGGCATCAGCTTGCACATTTTAGGTACTTGCATTAATTGACATTTGTGGTGCATCAGTATATTGTGATCGAAAATAATGAGTAAAAAAGCCACAATAATGTAATTGATAAACTGTAGTTTTCAAGATGCAATAAAATACAAAAAAGGGATAAAAACAAGGGAGCTTTTTGTTTTTTTTATCTTGAAAAATACAGGTTATCAATTACATTATTGTTGCTTTTTTACTCATTAATTGACATTGTTGCTAAACGTAATAATAATTATTTCTACAGTAAATCTGAATCAAAGAGCTGGAATAAATTTACGCATTATATACAAATGAAAGTCATTCGGTTTTAGTATAAAATATACATTCTTCATTTTGACTAAGTTTTTGATCCGTCATGATAATGGTCTCTCCCGTCTGAGTGCACCTTTTGTTTTATCTTGACCACAGCAAATGGAGCATCTGTTGCATCTAAATATATATTATAACACCTCCGTGAAAAGTGATAAAGGTATTTATTATTGTTGGTACTCAATAAACAACTATAAATACCTTTAATCGTGGTATTTATACCTATTGCCTACCTGAACATATCGAGGAAGAAAGATTTTAGTAGATTTGTATTATTATTGGTACTCAATAAACAACTATAAATACCTTTAATCGTGGTATTCATACCTATTGCCTACCTGAACATATAGAGGAAGAAAGATTTTAGTAGACTGTATAAATGGAATTGGTAATGAATATTGTATGTATATTAACTGAGGGTTAATGGGGGCTTGATTAATCCCGAAGTCACAGTAGTTACTCAGACTGCCACCAAGGCTTCAAAAAGTTTCAGAAGCAGACAGTCCCTGGCACAACAGTTATGTTAATTATCATATTTACAAGTCAAAGAAATTGTCACTTAACATTAGATCAGACAGTCGGGGTCCTTCCATTTCCTCCGAAATCCATTTTCATAGTAGGTCTCTTTTATCCTCATTTTATGTCTCTGTCTCTCCCGTTATTATGAGCAATAATTTTATTTCCCAAAAGAATTCGCCATTTACCGTGACAGCCTGATTATTTTTATTACATCCTCTCTTGGTATGAGCGTAATTTCATCTGTGGTACTGACTGATTCCCTCTTTTATCATCCTGGGTGTGCACCCATTTTCTCACTTAACAACTTAGTATTTGCCTTAGTTTAACCCTAGCTTTCCTTACTTTCTCCAGTGTAAGAAAGCCGTACATTTTTTGACAAGTTCATTAAATACTAATACTGAACAATGTTTTTGAGTAATTACACAAATTACACACAAGTTAGAAAGCTTCAAGATCTATTTGAATGGACGAAGTTCATTTATACCTTCCCCAGCTTAGAAAGGTGGTGCTAAGGAGAATGTCCTTTTTATAAAAGAAATGATAGTTATAAAATCATTAAGGATATTTAACATTTTACATAAAAATGAGAATAAAAAACTTACAAATATAGTAACATTTGTCAGGGAAACAAATTTTCACGCAATGCTGACGTAAGTAAATCGAAAAGTAAAGAATTTTCGAAAGAGCATGGAGAATGAAAATAGTTTAGGTGATATATAACACTTTTCACTTTTGTGAAAGCGACCATTTTACGAGTGACTGGACAGCTGAGGCATGAATGAGAGAGCAAAAGAATAAATGCAAAAATAAACGACAGAGAACAAAATGTTTGAAGATTTTTCTACATACTGTATATGATGGCTTTATACACTGTCATTATTAGAGTTTATATTTTCCGTCAATATATAATAAAAACCAGTAGCTATGTACAAGTTTTTAACTAACCTTCAGCAAAGACAACGACCAAGTAATTCCAGAAACAACGCCGACCGTAATGATTACAGCTGAAAATTACCAATGAGACACAAAACTCGGCGTACAATTTTAAAAACTGAAAACCAAAACTTTTCAGCCTTAAAAAATCGCTGAAGTTAGTGAACTGGCAAATGTTGGCATACGTTGCACCTATTCCATAAACCAGTAACTAAGAAACGTCTAAGAAACATGAGATTGCCTACCCAGTGTGACAGCAAAGGGGCGCATGATTGGTTACTTACAGAAGAACAGATAGACGGCTAATTCTGCTTTCTCTTCTCTCCACACAAGATAGGCAATTTCTTACCCCTTAGACGCTTCTACGTTACTGGTTTCTCCACTTTTCAAGTGGCTATTGTTTCAGTGTACCTGGTATTTTTGTATAATGTTCTCAATTCACTTATGCAGTTAGCTGTTCTACTGTGTAGGATTAAATCGCATAGTTTTTGTTCTCTTCATGAAAGACTGGTACACAATAATAGCTCTACAATTCACTGCTATCATGAGTTAGCCCTGACTATAAGTGCGACAGACAGGAGACATTGTAAGATATTCTACCGTTGTTAGATATCCGATGGTAACCTCTATGACCGAAAATACCACCAAGAAAATCTATAGATTTACATCCCAGGTTTAGTAACCTGCTGTAATGGTTAAATAAAGAATTTCTGCTGTAAGAAATACGCTGTTTTATCCATAGAAATATGAACATTAGTCAATTATTGACTAAATATTGATGTGCAGGAAAAGCAAATAATTAGAAGAATTGAGAAAACTGAGTATATTATTATTATTATTATTATTTATTATTATTATTATTATTATTATTATTATTATTATTATTACAATGTAAGACCAAATATATTATATTATTCTTGGTATTACTGATGTTGATGTTTCCTAAAGCACGTAAATGCTACGATTACCTGCTGTCGATTTTGAATCTGCACTTACAGATTTGCAATTACAAAATAGAAGTCAGTTATATTAATAAAGATACTGACGACTCTTTCGGTCATTTTTTTTTTCTTTTTTGAGAAAGAAACTGCTAACATTTTCCACATATGATTTTGCGTTCAGTGAATGGGTTGCATAAACGAAACCATTTCGTTTTCTATAACGCCCTAATTTGCATGCTAATCGCAGTGAAATAATTTTCTCCCTTTCCTTCAATGATTTCCGCTTTCTTCCCCAACCCTCTTTCAAATACAAGGAAAAATAGTTGAATGCAAATCACCCCTAAAGTGTTCAAGTAAAGGGCGGAGTATAAAGTTGATCTTAGAATTACTGTTTGCTGGAATTGTTCGCCTCTCTCTCTCTCTCTCTCTCTCTCTCTCTCTCTCTCTCTCTCTCTCTCTCTCTCTCTCTCTCTCCTATAACGACTGCTGAGTAACAGATCGAAAGCGAAAGACGGCTTCCAGAAATCCTGCAGAGTCGGTTAAAGTTGGTGCCCATATTTCTTAGCTATGAGGAACTATGACCTATAGACCTGGTGAGCTCTGTTTTTCCACATTTGGGGAGGACCAGTCCCATGGATCTGGGTTAAAGTCCCATCCAACCCGAAAGCGTGAGTGAAGGAAATTCCGGAAAAGTTGTTATCTCACATGAAATGCCCAGCTGAAGTTGGGTTCCGTCATGGACTTTAAAAAGCCACAGGTCAGGTCGGTTAAGTCTTCACAGCCGATCAGCTGTGAATAAGATGTTATGCTGAATAGGCTGAATATTAACTGTAACCATTCACTTAGGTGAGAGAGAGAGAGAGAGAGAGAGAGAGAGAGAGAGAGAGAGAGAGAGAGAGAGAGAGAGAGAGAGAGAGAGTCCATAACCAACAGAGCAATGGAGTGCGGAATTTTCTTTCAGAAAGTCAATTGAATGACAAATAAAGATTCGATAGAAATAGCACAGGTATGTATATCCAGCAAGAAAATTAATAAAATAATAATAATAATAATAATAATAATAATAATAATAATAATAATAATAATAATAATAATGCCTCGCTAAACAAGGTATAATTTTATATACGTATTGTTAAATTACTTATACGTTAG
Source organism: Macrobrachium rosenbergii (assembly GCF_040412425.1). Taxonomy (NCBI): domain Eukaryota; kingdom Metazoa; phylum Arthropoda; class Malacostraca; order Decapoda; family Palaemonidae; genus Macrobrachium; species Macrobrachium rosenbergii. Next base: position 15,154,016 of record NC_089744.1, read on the forward strand.
AAAGAAAAATTCATTTTATTCCACCGATATTCGTATAAATTCACAGATTTTGCACTTGTTTCTGTCACCATTAAAGTCGAACGGAATCCATCACAGAGTTATGGGTTATATTGTCACTGTAACTTTCAGCAAATTAGTCGCTTTAGCAGAGATAAATCTAATTGCTGACACCCTTATAAAAATGACATGACTACAGTCGTGCTCATTCATTAAAAAGTGAATACCATCTGATAATTGTTAATTGAAATATTTTACCATATATATCCTAATATAATCCAGTATTTTGCTGAAAAAATATAACTTTCGTATCGAATCCAGTGATTCAGTAATGAATCAAGAATAATTCTTCACTATTATTCCAATGCAGTTCAACTATTTCTTTAAACTTTGATTTTTTTCTAATTCGCGCTTAAAACACGAGGAATTAATTCCCGTCATTAACAAGTAAAACAGGTAGTAAATGCGCTGAAGTTTCTTCGTCGCAATCGAGTTTTCTGTACAGCCGCTACAGCGTATAATCTAGGCCACTGAAAATAGATCTATCTTTCGGTGGTCTCGGTATAATGCTGTATGAGCCGCGGCCCATGAAACTTGAACCACGGCCCGGGGGCCGGGCAACTATATTATGGTTCGGGACCTTCCCTGAAAAAAGCGGGACGCCATTATCTTAAAAACTAACCATAGAATCTTCTTGAAAATAATCTCAATATGTTTACCATGCCCAAAACAGCAGTATATACTGTAGTCTTGAACTATCCTAACCTAATCCCCCCAAAAAAAACCGAGGCACCCCTCATCTGGCTGAACCATAATACAGCTGGGGATTATGCGGCCCCGTCCCAGGTGGTGGCCTATCCTATATCGTTGCCAGAAGCACGATTATGGCTAACTTTAACCTCAAATGAAATAAAAACTGCTGAGGCTAGAGGGCTGCAGTTTGGAATGTTTGATAGTTGGAGGGTGGATGATCACCATACCAAGACACTGTGCAGCAATTGTAATGAGATTTCCGTGGGGGAGACGGGTAGATCCACCTCAGAAAGATTAACAGAGCACAAAAGATCAGTGCGGTATGCTTCAGAGGGTTTGGGGATTTTCCTACATATCAGGGATAGCGGCCATACCATAAACTGGAGTGGGGCAGAGCTGGTTTTCAAAAGTAGCTGTCCGTACGAAAGGAAGATGCTGGAATCTGCTATCATCCATCAAATCAAGAATATGAACTTGTCAGAAGGACATTGGAAATTGGATGACATCGACCAGCTAATCCTTAGGCCTCTTCCTAAGCAGATATTCAAGAAAATACGACCACCAGACGCATCGCCAGACGTGAGTTAATAAGGCCAAAAACAGTAGGGAATTGCTTAATTGCCATCCTTCCTGGGAAACGGTCACCTGCATACTAATGGAGACTTTCTGCCACACCTACATATGCTTTGTATATATACTCTTGTAAAATATCATCTGTCCATATTTTACCAGTGAACAGGGGAACAGAAGGAAGTGCTTGAAATATATGGTTGCAATGTTCAAAGTGTTTTATGGGCCTTTTTATCTTCATATATATATATATATATATATATATATATATATATATATATATATATATATATATATATATATATATATATATATATATATATATATATATATATATATATATATATATATATATATATAATATATATATATATATATATATATATATATATATATATATATATATATATATATATATATATGAATAGGAAAAACACTATTTAAACGTTGCAACGTTTAAATAGTGTTTTATGGGCCTTCTTATATTCATATTACACTGTGGTATTACAGGAAAAGACATTCATATATATATATATATATATATATATATATATATATATATATATATATATATATATATATATATATATATATATATAAATTCTAATGCGCGTTAGTGCGCATTCATTCATTTATTTATTTACATATAGATATATCTAATTTATTTCTATATACGTTTGTGAGGGTGCCTGTGGATATATTTTCAATAACTGTGTCAAATCCTCCGAATTATTGCTAAAAGTTCAACAATATAAACTACGTTCTGCGTTTTTAGGAATTAAATTTTGAGCATTTATGTGAAGTCTCTCTGAAAAAAAGGAAGACTTTTTCTTCATTGGGAGGAATATAAAAATATTCTTCCCCCAAGCGACATAGCAATTCTTTTCTGAAACAACGTTTGTTGTTGCATATGACATTGTCAGATTTCTGAAAGACCACGTTTACCAACGCGTTTGTCTCGAATATACGTTTCCCATGCATTTATACGTTACCCGGGTGGATGACCTTGTCACTGGCATTACAGATCGATGACATTTCAGCCTCTGGTTGGCGCTGAAACTCGTGTGACTTGCAGAGTGAATGGCAACGCTCCGAAAAACAGAGGACGATAGCACAAGACAATGTCTGACTAAACGCTTCGCCACTTTCTCGCATTTTTCGGTGAAATGGCCGGGATATATAGAAATGTTTTCATCTTTCGCCCTGGATATTTGTTTGCATGTATACTTACAGATCGCATGCCCATTGACACACACAAACGCACCTACACACACACACACACTATATATATATATATATATATATATATATATATATATATATATATATATATATATATATATACATATATTTATATATATATATATATATATATATATATATATATATATATATATATATATATATATATATATATATATATATATATATATATCGAATTTTTATCATATCACCATGACATTTTATATACACAAACGTTAAGTTACAGCTGTCGTTTAATATCAATTCGCTCTTCCTCGGAAATATTGATGAAGGGGAATTATGATTGATAAGTGGTCCGTTATCTGGCAGGTTTGAACAGCGAGTACCAGCGAGTACCAACGCTGGTACTCGCTGTTCGGCAGTTCGAGCTTGCCAGGTGACGGACCACTTAACAGTTATAAATCCCCCTCGGCGTTATTTCCGAGGCAGAGCAAATTGGATATTGACGGCAATTGTAGCTTATCGTGTGTGTGTGTGTGTGTGTGTGTGTGTGTGTAAGATAGATAGATAGATAGATAGATATAAACATTTTCCTTTGAAGGAGGCAGCAACTTGCTATTCCCTGGTTTCTCAGCTAGTTCCTTGGAATGAGGTAGCCAGCCCAACACCCGTTGTTTTGATCCATAGCATATCGTCATCTTTTATTTATATCTGAGTTGATTAGTGGGTAAGTTGGCCGAGAGCGATCTACGGACCTAACAAACGTAAGACTAAAGCTACACATCTCAGATGTTGCACATATCATTTTTTTACGACCAGCTTGGATAGAACTTTTGTGTTATTGCTGAAAATTTAATTACTGATCACGTGTTCTTGGGGAGAAGCAAATTTTGTTTGTGTTTTGCTTGACTAGTGCATATTGTAGAAATGTAAAGCTTATTGTAATACTGTTGTCTAATCAATAAAAGGAAAAAAAAACTATTCCAACGTTTACTTGAATATCAAGTTTACTAAAGTTCTGATTGTAGGATTTTGAGGCATGTTTATTTATATTGTGAACTTGTATTCTGTTACCATCCCTAATTATCAACGCTTCCAAAACTGAAATTACTTTAACAAAATTTGATGCTTAGTAAAAGTGATCAACCTGGTAAGAAAGCTTGTGACTCAGGTTCCACGATATTTTTGTACAGTAAGAGCATAAAATGAAAACATATTGTATCAACACATACGAGAAATTTCTAATGTATCATTCTTGTTGGGTTAACTGTTCAGCGCGTCTTCATCAAGGAATGGATGTATTCTATTACTGACTTTCACATAAGTTCACTTTTTTTTATTGCCTCTCATTATTTTGCTACTATCGAAAACTGTTTTATCAACTCGTTGTTGTCGTTTAGAACATTTATTGCCTCACATTATTTTGCTACTATAGAAACCTGTTTTATCAACTCGTTGTTGTCGTTTTGAACATTATTTTGACACGTGAAACCTGGTGTATTACACGCAATTATCATCTCTTCATAGACTTTGTTTCTAATATGCTTATAAAGGAAACGGTATTAGAGGCAAATCGTTCCTTTGTTGTTGCTACCTTGTTTTAAAAATATCTTTTCGACTGGTTCAGGGTTGTAACCATATAGAATTACTCATAATATTCGTGAAACATAATTTAGTCCTATTAAATTCAAAGGATTTTCTCATTAGTGCGATCACAATTTGTCATAAAAAAGTACCAATATGTAAAATAAAGCTGAGATATAAATCAATTTTTCAATCATAATTTCTTATGTGCATACTCCTTTTGTAACATTTAGCTTCTGAGGATATGAAAGTTGCCAGGATTTTGTATTATCTATGCTTTTTTTTTTTGGTATCACTTTCATTTTTCCGGAGTACTGAACGTATTTTATCCCCCCCCCCGCCTTCCAAAAAAAGGCAGAGAATCTGTCCTATTCTAAATTTTTTCCCCAAGAAAAATAAACCATCTTAATGGAGTGTGATAACTTTCAATAAATACCTCTTTTATGACACCTTTAACCTTCCAGCAAGGGACTGAGGATGAAACCTAGTAAAATAACACTTCCACAGGTTCTAAATTCACATCCAGAAACTGGTATGTAGCGTTATGAAATTGTTTTTAGATTTTACTTTAAATGGAAGGTTTAATGAACTCGCCAGAATGAAAGTCGGACAAAAACGAATTTGTTAACGGAAAAGAACTCGATTTTCATTTGAGCAAACAAAGGGGAAACTTATTCGACTCCAAATTTCATCTGCTATTACTTCTCTTTGGACGGAATGGAACTCTTTTGTCTTTGATGCAGAAACGCTCTTTTTGTAACTGACAGGATTAATAGACATTTCATGAAAAAAGTAAAATGATACTCATAGAGGAAAGCAACTTCTGTTTGCTTGTAATAGAAACGCTCCCTTCGCGCCTCACTTTCCGTCACCCTCTCTCTCTCTCTCTCTCTCTCTCTCTCTCTCTCTCTCTCTCTCTCTCTCTCTCTCTCTAGCAACTTCTGTTTGCTTGTAATGAAACGCTCCCTATGCGTCTCACTTGCTCTCTGTTTCTCTGTCTGTCTGTCTCTCTCTCTCTCTTACACACATCCACACACACGCGCGCGCGCGCACACACACACACACACACAATTAGACTTCTACAGTATTACGCGAATGTTCACGGGGAAGTTTGTTTGTCTGTCTGTCTGTCTCTCGTTTCATAAAACTTCAAAATATAAGGCTTATGGACTACGGCATGAATGATAAAGTTTTGAGTTTTTACTCAAAACGTACGATCTTTGGGTAAAACGATAAAAACTGAAGCTTGATTGGATTTGTTAAATATGTGTGTGTGTGTGTGTGAGAGAGAGAGAGAGAGAGAGAGAGAGAGAGAGAGAGAGAGAGAGAGAGAGAGAAATAAAGAGAGAGAGAGAGAGAGAGAGAGAGAGAGAGAGAGCGAGAGAGAGAGATTCCTTGACAACAGATTTTCTTATGAATTCTGATCTGGTTAGAGAAGGGCCAAGGAGAATTAGTACTGGCTCTATTAAAAAGGTACTTCAGATGTTTTTAGTTTATTCTAAGGCCGGCTGCTTTAGTCTTCCTCTCATATTTTTTTTACATGTATTTAACTTCATGTGATGGAATAGGTCATCCACATGGAGTCTCGCACTGCATAATATATACGAAGTATGCTCATTCTGACAGTCTTGAACTATAATTTGTGTTCAAAAAAGAGTATAAGGAATCATGGAGTGCCCAGAAGGAGAAAATTAACTCAGGATGGATTTTATATTGCTGTGCGAGTTGACACAGTGCTATTCTGATAAGCATCAAATTTTGTGGAACTTCGTCTTTGTAGATTTCTTTAGGTACGGGTGAGGGAAGTCTTGTAATTTTGCATGGTCCTTTAGATGTTAAGAGGACATTTGAAAAATTTTGCGTACCTCTGCATGTTGAGAGAACCTTTAGGTGTAGTGGGAAGTATTTTTGTTATGAGAAGTGTCATGTTTTTCTGGAAATTGTTTGGTTATAGCAAAGTTTAAAAGTTAGTTATTAGTTTTTTTTTTTTTTTTTTTTACTATTTAAGTACTTTTCTATTCCTTTACTGCGTCATCCAGTAGTCATCCTCTTGTCCAGTTTTGTTTTTACCTCCTTTATCACATCCTAACCCTTCCTTTTTCACTTAATCTTCCTTTCCCCCGCTTTTTTTTTCTCCTGTCTGTGAAGTACTATATAAATTAAACTCTGAGTTTGCTGTTGCAGTTATGATGATTATGTTTGTGCTTCTATTGACGTATGAGAACAAAGGGATCGCACATTGTAATCAATTGCATTTTCCCTTAGGATTATTATATTTTGCATTAGTTTTGTTCTACTGATTTATAATATATTGAACCCCGTAGGGGGCAGTGCCGTCAGATGCACTGTAAGCATTACTCAAGGTTCTTTGCAGCGTGCCTTCGACCCTTAGCTGCAACCTCTTATGTTCCTTTTACTGTACCTCTTTTCATATTCCCTTTTTTCCATCTTACTTTCCACCCTCTCCCAACAATTGATTCATAGTGCAACTGCGAGGTTGTCCTCCTCTTACACGTTTCAAACTTTTACTGTCAATTTCCGTTTCAGCGCTGAATGACCTCATTGGTCTCAGTGCTTAGCTTTTGGCCCAAATTCTGTATTCAATTCAGTTCATAATATATTGAATAATTTTCGCTGCAGACTATGACAGCTTGTCTGGAGTCAAGATTATTCAAGGTTAAATGTAAACATCATTTCAACTCATGTTGCATGCATATTCAATGACGTCATGAGAGAGAGAGAGAGAGAGAGAGAGAGAGAGAGAGAGAGAGAGAGAGAGAGAGAGAGATTGATTTATAATGCACAGTCACATTGGTCGTTAGGGAAACAAGTAAAGTTGAGGGATGAATTAATATACTGTAATAAAAATTTGCGTTCACTCTATAACTTATTACATCTATTTCCCCCTTCTTTCAATCATTCCTTTCCATATATAACGTTCTATCTCACGATAGGACATTCCAGCTCCTGTTGCGCGGGTGACATCACACGCTATTCCCCCGTCGATCCCCAGTCACCCATTATGAGAATCTGTTCGTAGAATCCATAGCAAAAGTTTTTGTTAGCGGTGGTACTCCTGGATTTGAGATATCAGTTGGTAGGGCCGGCAAAGAAAGTTCTATGATGTCTGTTTCGCAATTCCGAACACTGCCCGTTATTTCCATTGCTATTAGAAGTTCAGATTTTGCTCGAGACTCGGGTCTATAATGCTTTTCTTTCCGGAATTTATTTCATACGCTTAATTATTTTTTCATAGAGGACCAACTGCTGTAATACGCGCTTGTAATTTTTATGTAAAATTTTGAATGATAAAAATAAAAGAAGAGACGATTACATACGACGAATCGTGGGTTTCCTTGTGGTTATAATGCCACTTTCAAATACTTACTTAATTTTGTTACACTATGGCAGCTGTACTAAAAAAATTGGAAACAACAACCGCATGGCGGCACTTGCAAATTATGTCACCATAGCAGAAAATATTCCCTGTTTCGTCCCTGAGGAACAGGATTGACCAAATAGACTCATCACCCGAGAGAGACCAGGGGATCGATCCCACGATGGGATGGGAAACGCTTGGTCTCCTTTCCTGAAAAATCGGCTATGCCTTTGTTAGCCTAAATAGTAAATCAATAAACCACTGGTAAAATGTCCATGATAGAGCTTAGCCAAGGTGGTGAATGGCACCGGGATAAGTACCCATTCCAAAACGACATACCGGAAGCCGGGCACTGAATGTCTCTGTAGACACCCCTTCCAAGTGCAAAAGGTATATTGCTTATACACAGCACTAATATATATATATATATATATATATATATATATATATATATATATATATATATATATATATATATATATATATATATATATATATATATATATATATATATATATATATATATATATATATATATATATATATATATATATATATATATATATATATATATATATATATATATATATATGTGTGTGTGTGTGTGTGTGTGTGTGTGTGTGTGTATGCACATGTACATGTTCATGTATATTTATGTATGTATGATGTATGTATGTATGCATGTATGTATATGTATCAATTAGAAGGACACAAAGACTGTTAAAAACATTCATTTATTCCTTAAGTTTAGTAATGTCTTCATAACATTTTCGAGGGCTGTAAAAAATAAATAATATAAATTACAAAAAGCTACAAATTTAAAAATAAAATTTCACCATGATTACAAATTTAAAACATTAAAAGGAACAATTAAAAAGGACAACTTTAAAATAAGTAAAACATCACAAAATCCCTACGAAGTATCTTAACAAATTTAAAAATACAGAAGATAAGCGAGCTGAACCAACATTTTAAATTTGTAGCTTTTTTTGTAATTAATATTATTTATTTTGTACAGCCCTCGAAAATGTAACGAAGACATTACGAAACGTTGGGAATAAATGCCCGTATTTAGCAACAAGTCTTTGTGTCATCCTGAGTGATGTGTATCTGGGTGTGGCCACCGCTGTTTGGGTGTAGACTGGGCCTCCCCTGCTGGATCGTGCCTATACCCCTGCAGTGGAACTCCGAAGCTTCTTCTAGGCATTTCTGTTTCTGCTGAGGGTTAGATCGAAAGGATTTGATCATTTTCACCACCTCATCAGGCAACGCTATGGTGCTGACTTACTGTCATAATGCAGGATTTTAGAAAGACATGACCATAAACTGAAAAAAAAGGAAAACTTGATCTGGAGTTTTTCTAGCATTGTTCTTTAAATAGCATTGTACCAAATTTTGTGAAGTTTAAATTTTATAAATCGACTCTTTATTCTTCACAGCTTTACTCAAGCTACAAGGAGATTACTGCATATTGAAATAACTAGTAAACAAAGGTTTTGCTAAATATTTAAGTGTAGCTAACAGGTGCCGATCAGTTGTTGTGTCCAGTCTCTCTCTTATAGATAGCATTATTTTTAAGACACTTTTTTAGCAAAAAATACAGGATTTTATTGATAATGTACAACTACGTCATAAGAAGGAACTTGAAAATTTAGGCCTTTTCATTCCGAAAATTCACACTAAACGTACCTCTGTTTTTTTCTTCTATGTGTTATCTAAAAGGGAGAATTTCTCCTTTATCTGGGTTTGTATTTCTGTCTAACTTTAAACCTAACTATTACAAGTTTTTCTTTTTTTTTTTTGAGTTAGAATCTATTTTTCACAGACTTAAATCGCTGCCTTTTGATGTCCATTTTGGTGATCTCCAAAACCGCTTATTTGTCCTTTCACATCACACTGTCAGAAAACTAAACCCAATGGACCCCATTTTTCTTAAAGACTGATTTTGAAACTCTAAAGGAACTGTCACAGAAAGAAGGCCTCATAATCACGAAACCAGATAAAGGTGAGGGAGTAGTTCTGTTGAATAAACTAGACTATATAGTACGAAGATGGAAATCATTCTTAATGATTCTTCCAAATTTCAGATGATTGGCTCTCCCGATTATTCCAGCATTTTTAAAACGGAAGATAAAATTAACCGTTACTTGAGAACTCTGAAAAGTGAAGATGATATTAGTAATGGCACTTACCAAGAACTGTTGTTACAGTCTCGTCTTATAGTATCCTCTATGGGCTACTAAAGATTCATGAACAAGGTATTCCTTTTCGACCTGACCTATCCTCGCATCATAAAACGCACCCAATTACAAATTGACAAAATTTCAGGCTCCCTTACTCGAACCATTAACTAGCAACAATTTTACTTTAAAAAACTCCAGTCAGTTTAAAAAAAAATTATTGCAGGATTCAGACCTTTTCATGACCAGCTTAGATGTGGAATCCTTATTTACTGATGTACCTGTGGAGGACACTATTAATATCATTTCAAAAAGTTTTTTCCTGAATCCGACTCAGTTTTTAGTGGTTTTAACCTAACGTTTATTAAAACTCTTTTAAACTTGGTTTTGCTGGACGCAGCCTTTATTTTTAAAGGTATGTTAATACAAGCAGGTTGATGGCATGGCAATGTGAAGTCCTCTCAGCCCAGCTTTTTCCAACATTTTTATGTGCTCCCTGGAGGAGCACTTCTTAGATGACTGTCCTTTAGCCTGCCGTCCCCTTTTTTATGTAAGGTATGTTGATGGTACCTTTGCTCTTTTTAGACATAATTATGAAGCTGATTCCTTTCCTGAGTTTCTAAATATACAACATTTTGATGTTAAGTTTACCCTGGAAAAAGAAAATGAGAATCGGCTTTCTTTTTTAGACGTCCTTGTTCTCAGACAAAATAATATTTTTAACACCCCTATTTTAGAAAAAGAACTTTTACGGGTTTTAAGGTCGAATTTTTTTCGTTTTTGTTCTTTTAACTTTTAGAATTAATTCTGTTTTCACTTGCCTCCACAAGGCTCTAATGCTAACTTCTAATTGTCTACTATTCCGAGAGGAGGTCGTCCTTTTATGTAAATACTTTAAAGATAACTGGTAAAGATAACTGCTTCCCTTCTGAACTAGTCGTTAAGATACTTCACGCTTTTAAACAAGTACAGTACTTCTCTCTCAAGCCTACAATTTATACTTTTCCTAAACTAAATTTTTATGCTAAATTTCCGTTTTTATTGGATGATACTTTTAGAAAACACTTTTCTCAACACGTCCAAAATAAGTTCGGAGCCATTAAGTTCCATCTAATACCTATTGTTCTTACCATCAGTTCTTTATTTAATTACAAACATCATTTATGCCCTTATATGACCTCCGGGTGTGTGGGGGAGCCATGGTGACTGGATAGCCGATTGGATACTATTACTTTGACCCTACTTCAAACAAGTTGCGTAACTAAAGGGGGGGGGAGAGCTGTCCGCCTCGGGCGACACTGTTCGGTGGGGGGCGGCACTCTGGCATCTTTTGATCAGGTCTGGTCTGGCATAATTCTAGATTTTCTAGCATATTTCGTCTGATCGGAACACTGAGCAGCCATTTAACGACTCACTCTGCTCTTGGGTAGTAAGCGATTTTTGAAATAAAAATAAATTATTGAGATGTTGAGGCTTAAAATGTGCGTTTAATTTTCACCACATTAGTACTTTCTAGCACGGGAATGGGGTGGCACTTCCAGAGTCCCGCTCTGGTGCCACTAACGCTGGTTACGCCATTTCTTCAAACCCGAAAGAGTTATGGGTTCGGATGCTTACACATATTTGCAACAGATAGAGGAAGCTGAAAAGAGGGCCTTTAGCGCCTAATTCAAACCCAACGATTTGTGGAAGGCTTTATTCATATGGAATGCCCCCTAAAGAGTAGGTTTCTGTACCTCAGTGTAATTTAAATTCCTGGAACAAGCATCAAGAAAAATCTAGGTCATCATAAAACGACCGCCTAACAGAAAATAACAAATGTGGGTTGTTACCTGAACGGTCACGTCAAGTACCCCGATACCTGCAAGAACATTGTTGTCGTTGCTTATGTGAGAAGTGAGACTACGTTGTGTAGCACTTAAAGGAGATGCACAGATTTTGGATCTTATAAGACAGCTCTGCAAGTATATCAGCTCACTGATTGCGACACCCAGAACTATAGGGAACGATATCAACCTGTATGACATATGTAGTTCCTCACTGGGCGAGTCGGTGTCGTCGTCGGCTTGCACTCTTCTGGGCCCCCGTTCGATTCTCCGACCGGCCAATGAAGAATGAGAGGAATTTATTTCTGGTGATAGAAATTCATTTCTCGTTGCAATGTGGTTTGGATTCCACAATAAGCTGTAGGTCCCGTTGCTAGGTAACCATTTGGTTCTTAGCCACGTAAAATAAGTCTAATCCTTCGGGCCAGCCCTAGGAGAGCTGTTAATCAGCTCAGTGGTCTGGTTAAACTAAGATATACTTAACTGTGTATGACATATGGCCCGATACACCATTACCAGGAAGAAGCTAAGACTTGCACAATCCACTCGTAGAGACGCGGGAGAGTTGGTCATCGCGATATAGAAATTTAAATTTTTCAAAGAGGATATGCCAAGCCTTCTGCCAATGCTACTTGGACTTAACGCAATACTGTGTGAAAGCCACGACCGATGGCCTGCTCAAGAGGCACGACTGAAAAACCCCAGTAGTGCACAGGTAATCCTGCAACAACAGACCACTCACTAACTGAGGAGGCCGTAAGTAACTACCAATATCGGCTTACTTTCAATGTACAACGGAATACGAACTTCATCTTCCCTTCTTTCAAGAAAATTTTAAGACGCCAGAATCGATACCCAAAGGAACTCGTCAGAAGAGGCAGGAGTATCGGGAGAAACAGACCTGAATATAAGAACGGCAACCGTTCCTTACCCCCTTGGCCCCCGACATCCAGCCCTGAAAGTGCCTCGAGGGAACCATAGAACCGAGGCTTAGTGCAGTACATGGGCCTTACTACCCAGAACACCGACAAGGTACTAAAAATTGCTAGCTAATAGAAATTCGTTATTCCCATGGCGACAGTATGCGCCGTTGTGCTAGTTTATATCAGTGCTTTAATATTCCCAGACTGTAATGAAACATGTAGCCTACCTTTCACACTGTACCTTTAGTCTTGAAGGTATCGCAACTAGGCAAAGACGAAAAAATTCCATTGAATTTAATAAAAATTGCTTCAACGTAACAATATACCCATACAGCACATGAGTGCACACATAATATATATATATATATATATATATATATATATATATATATATATATATATATATATATATATATATATATATATATATATATATGTGTATGTGTGTGTATAATATATATGTGTTACATATGTGTGTGTGTGTATAATTTGTGTGTGAATGGGTTTGTTTGTGACTGTGTATGTATGTGTAACAATGTATAAAGACTGGAACGAATAGGAAATTTCTATTGTACTGGGATTCTCGTTTCAAACCTTGATAATAATATCATCTACATTTCTATTTCAGATTCTCCATATTCCTTCCCTGCAAGTTTCTATTTTTCCTCTTTTACGAACATTTCTCGGCGGAATCGTACATGACAGCTTGGTCGATCCCCAGTCACCCATTATGAGAGCCTGCCCTTAGCATCCATAGCAAAAGTTTTGTCAGAGGCAGTTCTCCTACGTTGGAGAAATTTACCGATCGAACAGATGGAGAAAGTTACTGAGTTCTGGTTGCGTAATTCGTAGTATCAGTTAATTATTTCTGCTTTTTTTTATCATAGGTTTTATTATTTTTTTCATTTTTATATATATATTTTTTTATGGTGGTTCCCATAGTTTAGATGTAAAAGCAGAACGAGCATTGAGAAAAATGAACTCTGTTATTTCACACGTTGGAATTTCAAATGAAGATAACGACACCGGGTTTAGATAATTTTTCTTGTCTGTAAATTCCGTATTCATCTGCAGACAGGCATCTTCAGAATAAAGCCAGATCATGCTTTTTTCTTCCATTTAATTAATATAATTTACTGTCGACTTCTGTTCCTTAACCTGGTCGCGATATCTTCTGTACTCAATAGATATGGTGACAAAGTTTGCATTTATGTTACTGGCGATTTTTTATTGGGAGTCGAGCCTAATACTTTATTTGGTCTTCCATCTCATACCTCTAAGTTACTGTGTTTAGGGAAAGGAGATAAGGGTGTTTCAGTGGTTCACAATCCTTGTCGTGGGCTTTGGGCTAAGCTAGCAATCTAATATTGCGGTCGTGTTAGCGGATATTTCCCAAGGACGGGCAAATCACCCTCCTAGTCCTTGTGGGCATTTTGCAATCTACTGGTAGGGTGGAGACTCGAGTTGGCCATTTGCTGAATACTATGTACTGGATTTTCTAATGCCTTTGCTAGTTTCAGTTTTTAAAAATAGAACTCCCTGTAGATTATCTCAGTGGCCTTTATTATAAACGCCCCCCCCCAAAAAAAAAAAAAATGTTGGCAAATATTACTTCGGGTGCAAAAAGTCTACGAAAGTCTTTGTAGGGATGCTGTGTCCAGTATATCAGTGGACATATTACAACAGTCGACTCTCGAACATCTGTGTGGTGAGCAGCGTTCTTCCTCATACCCAGGAAGCTAATTAGATTCGAGTGGCATTAGATTTGTAAGGATACTTGGATGAAGGGGCCAAGGGTGTGACTAATGGGCTATTACCCCTTTCACAGACTTAACTTTTCTTTATAATGGATGCCATATTTAGTTCTGCAGCTAGTAATGATGCTGGTTCTTGTAGGCATGGAAGTCTTTGATGAAGACTATCCCGAAGTGATCCAACATCTTCCTGTCTCGTAAGTAAGCCATCTTCCTACCCCATAAGAAAACTTCTTGGGCACGTGAATGCTGGTGCTATGGCTTTACCCACCCTTAGGATCTCATTTTCAAATATACATATCAGAAGTAGTGGAGAGAGCCAAGGATATATGCTCTATAAATCAAGACAATTGTTTGAAATAGAGGCCAGCCAGCAAGTATACCATCATCTTAAAGGATGTCTTGTAAATTAACACGAGCTGAGACCCAACCATCGAACATATAAGGAAGTTTCCCGTTCTAGGATGTCAGCCTGTGAAAGATGTAGGACTGAATTGTCATGACAATCTACTAGAAAACTACCAGACACATTCTGTTGTTACTCCCATCATCAAGAGAGCAATGACCTTGAATAGTGTATTTGAGGACATTCAAGCAATTTTCATTGGCGTAAGACAGCTGCTCACAGAAATACACAGTGGCCATATCAGTACAACGGAACAGGGCGAAGAATTAGCAATTTTTGGCAGCAAACACTTTATTGAAGAAAAAGGCTTATCGCGAAAAACATAACACACACACACACACACACACACACACACACACACACACACACACACACACACACATATATATATATATATATATATATATATATATATATATATATATATATATATATATATAATGTGTGTGTGTGTGTGTGTACTAATAACTCACGCAAAAATAGACACGTGTTTAGGAATTCGTTGAACATGTTTGCACGGCACACACATCTGTAAATAGCTCCGTATGGTCTAAGAGCGGCTTTAATTGGATAGACTGCACTGACCAAAAGTTGATAAAGACCAAAATGTAGAATGAGTCTATATTCAGTCTCTATATGTGTAACATTCATACGTATTAGGATGAAATCAGAATAGTAAGAGGATTAATACACAATTTTTTCCTTCCATAATTGTCTGATTTAAGTTTGTTCTTAATAAATAATTTTTAAAAAATCAGAAACGAAGTCATTGCTCCTTTAACAAGGTTTACAAGTAATCGCAATATGTAAACAGTAATTGAATTTTCATTAAGTATGAAGTCTTGTGCCCTTTTTCGCAAATTCTTGAAACTGTTCTTACTTTTTTGTTGAAATTGCTATTGATTCAAGAATTAGCATAACATTATCATATTACAATTTATTTTCACGAACTGAAAGCCTTTCTCAATCCTTGTATATGTGATAGAAATATGATTTAAACGAAACATTTCTCCGTGAAGTTTAATTATTAGTTCTGTTTTAATGCGATATTCTTCATATGATGTCGTCCATTCATATCGAAAAACTAAATAATTTGCAACAAGGTTAACTGCAATTTCTTTCAGTATCTTGCGATAATTCCTTTAAAGCGTGTACTCAAGATAAAAAGGTTTCACATTGCAAATGGCATTATTAAAATTTGTACAAATGAGTATTATTATAGAACAGGCTAATATGACCTACTACCAACCAGTTATGCATAATAGATTCTCTGACTCCATCAAGAGAAGCAAAAACGTGTACATGGAAACATTAGTTGTAACATACCAGCACCCTTTCTTTTTATGGGCTACTTATTTTTCGCCTCATGTAGTTAACTGATGCTTTTAAATGTCCGTACTTCTATTTTAGTGGATATTTTCCGAGGAAAAGAGAAAAATAGGTAACTTCATTTCTCAAAGAGTTCTTTCAGCTGCACGACATCTTTCAGTTACTTTATTAAAGAAATATAATACGATTTTATGAGTAAGTATATTCATAAAGCATTTTACCAAATTGGCTGCGGCCATTCCTGAAGATGTTGTATTTCTTTGGAAATTTATGACAATATAAAGTTTCTCTATAAAGTTACTCATACATTTGATAGAATATTCTCTTTTTATTTAGATTGTACAAATAAAAAAAAACAAGTTTTACTGCAGCACTGTAAAAAAAATATTCTTCAGATTCAAACTCCTCTTTAGTTGGTGAAACGATTCAAACCAGTTTTTTCGTAAGTTTTCCTTTCATATCTAGGACAGTCTTTTCCTGTTTTTAATTTCCTCGGGTTGTTTAGCAAATTATTTCCACTTTAGCTTGAACTCTCTAAGACTTTCTGTAGATGGCATTAAAGTTTCGTCTAAATCATTTTATATAACATTCATAGATTTCTAAGCTTGACTTCTTCGTATTTGAGAAGCGTATTTTTGGTTTAATATTTCATTCAGAATTCATTTAATATTTTTAAGGTTTAAAGACCCTCCACTCACATTTACCCCTTTTTCCTTCAAGATAGTTTTCCCAATGGAACTTACGTCCGGTTGATGAGTATCTAAAAATGAGATAAATCACACAGACACTGCTGGAAAATAAATGCGTCAGACAAAGTGCAGAATAATAAGAGCAGACGTTGATAACCTTTGAAGTGGCAGCGCTATGTGGTGCAATAAATGAGCCGCTATGACGAAGGCTAATACTTCAAAGACTGATATCACTTCCGTTATATAATTGACATTAAGAGTCTGAATTACTTTTAAATGCCAATGTGATTCAAAGTTGGAGACTGTGAGACGAAGGCATCAAAATTACCTCTAATAATAGGGGATTGGCATTTACGGAATTGACTTTTGGGACGTAAGTAACAGAATCTTTTTCAGTTTGGATTTTTCACCGAATTCGAGGAAATATCAAGAGGATCGGAGGCAGGTAAATATATCGAGAACGCGTCACATCTTCTTAAAGGTCAAAATTATTTGCTAGACGAAGGAAGAGGATGAAATACAGAAAATTTTCCGACATTATTACAGTCCAAGAGGCGAGTGTCACGTGATATTTGAAGGTCCTTTAAATCATTCTACTTGCTTGAAAATTGCGGTCTCTCCATTAGTACTACTGGTTTTCTGTTTTATGTAAAAGAAAACTATTGAGATGGCTTCGTCTGTCTGTCCGCACTTTTTCTGTCCGCCCTCAGATCTTACAAACTACTGAGGCTAGAGGGCTGCAAATTGGTATGTTGATCATCCACCCTCCAGTCATCAAACATACCAAATTGCAGCCCTCTAGCATCAGTAGTTTTTATTTTAAGGTTAAAGTTAGCCACGATCGTGCGTCTGGCAACGCTGTAGGACAGACCACCACCGGACCGCGGCTGAAAGTTTCATGGGCCCCGGGCTCATACAGCATTATACGCTGTACAGACAACTCGATTGCGCCGAAGAAACTTCGGTGCATTTTTTACCTGTTAATTTTATTGTTCCTGAAAACATTTTATTTAAATTTCTTCATCCTCCTCCTGGTCACCGTCAGTATCACCCATATTTAATTTGTGAGGCTCTTACATACAGGCAATTATTTTGTAAAAACAAGTCCTATTTAATTTGTCAGCAAAAACATATAGGTTTCTTTGAGTAAACTTTTCCTGAAACTGTAGCTGGTTTTTGTAAATAAAAGTGTGTTAACTTTTTAATATCTATCCGAGTTTTTACTTCTTAACTCTTGGGTATTTTGTTGTTTAGTCTGAGAACCGTGCGCCAAAAAACCCTTCTTATGTTTGATTCCTTTGGCTCCATTAGTCTATATTCATCATAGTTTCTACTTTAGGTACATATAATCTTACTGTATGAATGGAAACTGGCGTAAATTCATCAGTGTCAAACTCTACTGAAATATAGGTCAAAACACAATTGGTGCTCTATTAATTTAATTGGTAGCCAAGGCCTTCCCTTATAGCTTAAAATGTTGCACTGATGTATGAGCAGTGACAGTAGTCTCATTACGAGATAATATTTATACAAACATATATATTATATATATAATAATATATATGTATATATATATATATATATATATATATATATATATATATATATATATATATATATATATATAAATAAGCATGTATAAAAAAATATTTTCAATGTAGCTATAAGTAGATAGTTCATTAAGTGCACCATTCTTTGAAATGACATTGCCCAATATTACGGCACTAATTTCTCGATAATTTTACTCCTGAGTACATGCAATCTGTTTGCATTATGTAGATCTCAAGTACGGTTTCTTCTAAAAGTTATCAATAATTATTCAAATCGGTTCTTGTTTATCTTCAGTCTTTTCTCGTAAATCCAATTTTTAGTGTACTTCATTCAGTTAATCATTATTTTTGACAAGATACTTTCAACCTCATCTCTAGCATCATTAAATTAGTAATATTTTGCAAATAAATATGCCGTTTACGATACTATTTTAATTATATTCTATAATAATTTTACAGCATGGAAAATAAAAAAAAAACATTAGATTCTGCGATGACTCTTGGTACTCTCCCTGATAAAGATTTTAAGAGCAGAATTCTAATATCCAGTCTACATCTTGGATAGTCTACCAGTCAATCAATAATTGCATTTTGCGATAACCACTTCAAAAGTTTTACAAATTGAGGAACTCCAAAGCTAAATGACAATAACATCTACGTTCCTAATCACTTGTCAACTACTACTACATTCAAGGCTGTACTAGAATCGAATAACATTTAAGTTGCACATTTACTTTTGCACATTCATCAAAGAAAATATTACTTTCTTTACAGTGGTTTTCATTAGAGCCTGACTGTGTATAAAATGATACATTGCACTGGAAAGATATCCAACAAATTGCTGTTTTAATCTTGTTTCAATAATATTTTCCTTTTCATAAACCAGTACTTATTTGACATTGGTTGAAACGATCCAGGAGAATGATTAACTTCTTTACTCCAAAAGGTCAGCTTTACATAATTATAGAGTCACGTTATCAATTGTTTTTTTCTCATTTAGTGTAACAACTGCCGCAGTAAAATGGGTCCACATCACATGTTTTTCATTATTCTGTAAGAGATTCCGGTAGAGTTTGTGTGCGTGTATGTGTGTGTGTGTGTGTGTGTTCACTAGGCTTTAAATCTATAATTACTTTATAAGAAATCTATTCCTTATGCTTACATTCTTTGAGGCTAATCTTAATTTTTTTCCTTATTGTCATGAATTGGGATCAGATCACTTATAGAAATAAGATCCTTATCCGCTGGTCGGAAGACAGTGGAAACAAATATCTCTGTTTTCTGTCTGTACTCCAGGGTTATAACAACTCACCAACACAGCGCAGCGAATTTTTAACATGTGACTTCGAAATCTGACATGCGCACAGTGCATACAACTGTGTACAGCATATTAAAGCAATGCTAGTAAGTGTGGTTTGGAAGAAAAGATGTTTGATGTTTTTTAATACGCTTTATTCAATTCAGTTACTTCTATGAAAATTCCTGCTTTTTTTTTTGTAAATCTTCGGTATTTTTATATTCACTATTGATATTTTGATAAAATTCCTTTAACAAAATAAGGGTGGCAGTTAGAACATACTTGGGGAGCTTGCGGTCTTATCATTAGGTTATACAATATTGTAAAATATAATTTCATGACCTCATGAAAGCTAGGCCGGAAACTCCTAGGGTTAGGTCTAAAACCTTCTATCTTTTTCTCATTCACTTCTTAATAATGTCTTGGAGGGTTCCAGGCTATTATTTTTCTTTTTTATCTGATTCTTATCATGCCTCTAAACATTTTCATCGTCTTGGATACATAAAGAAAGGCTTCTTATTCTGTACTGATGATACAAAAATTCGAAGGGAAGTTATGTATCATCTTATGGTAAGAGAGGGAAATTTGTGATGATCAACCTTTTGGACGCAATATTTAGCGTGTCAGTAATACGTCACATGTGTGTACCCTCACACGACTACACTTTATTTATTGAATTAATTTATTTATCTGTTTATTTATCTATTTATATATTGATTTTTTGCTCAAAACACTCACTTCACACCTGACCATCGTCATACAAACACCCTCTATTTCCTGAACCCGCACGCATCCTTAATTTCCCTAAACCAGTGGTTTTCAACCTTTTTGTGCCCATGGCCCATTTTTGGCATCCCTAAATATTCATGGCCCACTGCCCTTCAAAATTGTGTAATGATGATAACAAAATTATTATAAAGCATTTTCAGAACACTTTATTAGTTTTACGTTTTTATTCATGGAATTATTTTTTATAACACTTTATTAGTTATACATTTGCATTTATCAAAGAAAGCGCTGGCCTGCATTTACTGTAAGTGATTTTCCATTTTTTTAAATACTATTTTGAAGATGTCCCTGGTATGGCCCCACTCAGAACTGCCCATGCACCACTGCCCTAAACCCATGCAAGTTTCCTATTTCCCGCCCCAGACACCTGTCCCATTTCCCACACGTCTCCATTTTCCCGCCAACATCAGTACCTTCATCAGTATCCATGGCGACAATTGTCGTTTGGAGAGCTGTGTGCGCGTGCGTGCACAAGCAGACAGGTTAAAATTCTATATCCAAAGGATCTGAATGATTAACAAACGTCCAGCGGTCTACAATAACCTGTTACAACATTTTTAAAAGGACAACAATATAAGGACCTTACTTCATGCAAAACCGTTGCTTAGGCAGTAGGCCCAGATTTGGTTTCATACGCAAAGCCAGCTTATATTCCTGCTAAGAAACAAGAAGGTAAAGAGACAAAAACGAACTGACGACTTAATATTTATGGATAAGAAGAGATCGTGGTAGATATGAGATTGCAATACATGGTAGTCCTATGATGAGGAAGAGTGCTGCGACGGTGGGTGGTGGGAGTCGGTGTTGATATGGGAAACGTGGTAAGTGGGAAATGAAGCAGGTGTGAGGGCGTAAGATTTGATATTTTCTGTAGCTTTGTGGATATGAAGGATGTGTGCAGTTATATGTTATGTCTGACGTCAATTGAATGGTTTGCAAAAAAAAAAAAAAAAAAGTTAATGAAGTAGCCGTGTGAGGGTCTACGCAAAGTTGACAGTTTACTCATTCTCTGTACATTGCGTCAGAAAGCTTGACGGTCACAACCACCTTATAAAGTTCCTCATTGGAGGGTGGGTACCGTTCTCAGCTAGCATCCTGCTGGCCCGCGTTCGATTCTCCGACCGGCCAATGAAGAATTAGGGGAATTTATTTCTTGTGATAGAAATTCATTTCTCGGTGTAATGTGGTTCGGATTCCACAATAAGCTGCTGTTAATCAGCTCAGTGGTCTGGTTAAACTAAGGTATACTTCACAACCACCTTATATATAGTGGAGTTCACAGTGACTTTTTACAAGACACGGCATCATAATGATATAATAAAGATATTCGAAATGCATTGTAAAAACACTAATTTAAATAGTCAGGTTGAACAGATGAGTATTTTCTTTATTGTGTCACAGTATTGTTACAATAAACTGCAAAATTCGGGTAGCCCTAGCTTCTTGCACAGGGTACGGAATATGGTATTTACAATTGTCAAACACTTTGCTTTGCGATGCAGTGTAACCCGAGAGGTCTTTGAATAAACAGTCAGATATCGTGCACACCAAATAAACTTTGTAAGTGCCTGTTCTTGAAAATGAAATTCTTAACTCTACTTGCTTTGGATTATGGTTTATTTGGTATGAAAATTACCCCAACGCCCAGTCGTTGTTAGTAGCCTATGGGCTGGAGATAAGTTTTGACAGATTTTCGATCTTCGAATGCTAGGTTGTTAGAGCTCCTGAACGATCGGTTACCCGAGAGACCCTTTTTTTTTTGTCAGTTTTAAAAGTCGACCAATCTGCACAACCTGTATTGCTGTTAACGGGCTTTTCTTCGTTTTCACTGCATTGCATTAACAGACCGTAAAAACCGGTTGGTGGTAGGAACTGATAATATCATTGATAGCATATTCTGTTTAGCTTCATTTACTGTAAATTAATCCCATCTTACAAAATCTTTAGCTTCTGATATCCAATAGTTAGTTTCGTGACTCTTTTCAGTAAGATATAAGTTAAAGCTCATATTTTTTTTTTTTTGTATTTTGAAGATTAGCCTTCAATTAATTAATTTCGAAACCTAGGGAAAGGGTTGAATGTCCTTTATTTTTGCAATCGTAGTAAAACGAAATTTTTAAGTATTTCTCTCATTTTCTAATATGTGAAATTATAAAAGTCATGATCTTTAAAGTTAATGACTGAGACCGTACCAAGGTTTCTATTAAAAGTAAAACACCATCTCTTGATTTGAATGGAAGTCTTCAATTAAATTATAAAATGCAAGATATCTAAATAATTACTCATATTTAGGTGAGAAGTAACTCATCTCAGACTAGATCAAAGATCTAACAGGAGTTTTGTAATCTTTTCAGGCGTAAATTGTTGATAATTACAAGACCGATGCAAATAAAATATTCTAGACACAAGTACTCACATTAATTTCTTGGCTTCAATAGTTCCGTTACAGTTCTTAACAACCAAGTAATTACCACAAGCATATCTGAAGCACAACACATCTTCCATGAGTCCCAGGAAGCGCGCTAAAGCGTCAGCCTCTTCGTGATCAGCAATCGCGCTGGAGAAGATCTCGTTGTCGTTGTAATGGTGGCGATCGTCGTAGCCTAAGAGATGCTGCACCTTCTCTTGCGTCATCTCTTCCGTCTTGGGGATCGTCGACAAAATGAAAAACCTCCATCGTCTATAGCGATTTACGATGGCGATGTCTACTGACATCTTCATGCCAAGCTTATAAAACTGCTTTAAAAGTTCCTTTGCTCCCTGCGGAGTGACCGAACTCCTCGTGAGGTGAACGCCAGAGTAATTTTTCCTTATGGTGCTCAGAAACCTACAAATAAAAGGGATGTCCTCGTCACGGGTCTCTTTAAAGCAGACGTCCATCAAACCTGTGTTTATTTGGGGGAGCTCGAGGTCCTCCAGTTGAGAGAGGGGGAGGTCAAAGTCTGCCTCGAGCCACAGCAGACAAGGTAGGTGTTGAGGGCAATCGAACAGTGCCTTGACGCTTTCAAGATCTGTTAGACGTGCTCGCAAGCAAACTAAGTTGCGAGTCATGTCCTTTTGTCCCAGGCTAAGAATGGTATCGCTTTTCAGGCAGCCAATAATATCCTCTACTGCAGCTTTTCCTTCCTGCAAAATCTTGATATATTCGTCTGTTGTAAAGGGGCTCTCCCATTCGAGATGATTCGACTCTAATAAGCACATTGATATTGTATTCCTAGAGAGTAGATTGACAACCCCTTCTAGATCAGGAGCTTCC
>NC_089744.1:15187500-15190000 GCF_040412425.1 Macrobrachium rosenbergii
CATGGCAATTAGAAATTGACACAAATGCAGGTGTAAGCAAACACTACCAGACACTTTGATGTTGATGCTAAAAACTGTTAACATCACCAGTTTGGAAATATGCCAGGTCACGTGACCGTACGGGAGACTGCAAACGCTTACAGCACTTTCACGGCCAATCCCTCTACTTTTTTCTTGAGACAACTTACCTCTACACAGGAGAATGGTGAGAGATATCAGCCACTGGCAGAACTACTGTCCTCACTCCTTATATATGAGAGACCCACTGTTTACAAGTGTCATGAATTATAGCCGCAGATCGATGGTAAACGTCGGGTAATTGCATGAATGCTCAGTTTCACCAGTGTTGCCGAGATGAAAATAGATATTACCCCTGGTGGCATGGCGGAGACGTGGCGTTTTCTATGTTACTAAAGCGCCACTGTTGGTGCCGTTTTCTTTATTACTAGAGTTTTACGTCTGGTGCAGTGTCGCCGCCATCTTGAAAAAATCGACACGTAAGACCGTCGTCGGAGTGCTCATTTCGGCGACTGTTCCCTGTTTTTCACTACCAGTTGTTGGGATCATTCAGTCCACAATCCTGCTTTCCTTTCCCTGACAGCTTATTTCTTTGGACTTTGTCCTGTTCAACTGTTTTGTCGATTTTTTTGGGCGTTAGTTGTATAAAACTTATTTTGTATATGATACATTCCTCTTTTGAAGTACGTATTTGCTAACTTATTTCTTTGTTTATTTCTTCAGTTGTTTTAAAATGGTAAAAAATATTTATAGTTACTTATCGTTTGTATAAATCTTTGCACCTTCTTCAATGATTCTATTAGTTAGGATTTATTTATGAATAATAATGATAATAATAATAATAATAATAATAATAATAATAATAATAATAATAATAATAATAATAATAATAATAATAATAATAATATGCAAGCATACGGATAGGTATTCAGTAAATGTGTTTACAAATTGATGTGGATGCATGAATATGCCTGTACTTTAACAACAGTCGTATAAATAATGTATACTCTATTTATATATGTAATACAACATATTGGGTCTGTATATTCATGCATCTCTACTTCTATTTGTGATTACTCATTCATGTGTAGTTCCTCCCTGGAAGTAAAATCTTTACCCTACGACACTGTGGGTTCACACGAATACAGAATGCAATTCATCTTTTGATTTACTGAATCAATTATACAAATGTGGATGAGATTTATGTACAAGTGAAATTGTGTTTGAAGGTGACTGTTAAGAAAGAATGATGTACAATTGACAGGTGAAGAATAGAGAAAGGTGCGAAGAGATGATTGGGTCAGGTTGAAAGACTCATAAGGTATAAATCAAGTGCATTTCTCCTTTAGGAAGAAATGTAAAAGCGGTGATTCAAGGAATAACAATTATTAAATAACAATTATTATAACCATGGGGCCTTGACATAAGTAAAACAATATACTAGAAATCTTGAGGGGGGGGGGAAGCGGTGTGTGTGTGTGTGTTAGACAAAGGGGAAACATATTGATCAAATGTGCTTCATGAATTAATTAAGAAGGAAGTAAAGTCCAGATGTAGTCCACGTGGCATAAATGGGATCAGGAAATGCTATATGATAGACAGAACGGGAGAAGAGGTCGTTTACTGAATGGTGAGTGGTTGATACTTATGGTCGATGCAGTTATTGTGTTCTTCCAAAAAGACAAAAATAAAAAAAATAATAATAAAAATAATAAATATATATATATATATATATATATATATATATATATATATATATATACAGTATATATATATATATATATATATATAGTATATATATATATATATATATATATATATATATATATATAATGTGTGTGTTTGTGTGTGTGTGTATGTGTGTAGTAAGAAATCCAGCATTGCTAGTTAGGCCTATACATTTATTCCCATTATCAACTTCTTGAGTTTGCAAATCCCATCTTCAGTTCTAAAAACAAAGAAAATGCAAATCCATACATCAGAAATACGACTAAAATGGAACACACTACTGAATCATTCATGTAAAACAATAATGAGTAGAATAACGAGCCTAAAATTTGACAGAGGGGATGGGGGTGGATGAGTGGGGGGTGTGATTGTATAAAAGTGTGGGCAAGAAGAATGATTGTGAGGGAGAAACTGAGAAGGCAGGAGAAACTGAGAAGGCAGGAGAAACTGAGAAGGCAGGAGAAACTGAGAAGGCAGGAAAACTGAGAAGGCAGGAGAAACTGAGAAGGCAGGAGAAACTGCAGAAGCTCCTAATCGCTTACTTGTTTAGATGCAACTCGTTCAGAAAAAGAAAAACAAAATATCGAAAATTACAGACTATAGAAAAGATCAACTCTACTGAGAACGTGGATGAAACAGTGAACCAAAGATAGTAAATGAATGATAGTAAAGACTCGACCACGTTCGGCAGGTATCTTACAAGGCTATGAAAGATAATCAGTTCTTCATAGGAGGGGTGGGTAGAGTTCTCGGC
>NC_089744.1:15202500-15245000 GCF_040412425.1 Macrobrachium rosenbergii
AAGCACCTAATGAGGATGTAAAAGGGAAAATTAAAAAGTTGAGAAATGAAAAGGTACCGTTAGTTGATGCAATTATAGGTGAGATTCTGTGGTATGCTGCTGAAAGCGTGATTGACTGGATGACCAGGGTGTGTAAGATATTCCTTGATGAATTATATGCCCTGAAGAAATTGGTTAGGTTAACAGTGGCTCCTATGTATATAAATAAAGGAGACAGAGGAGTCTAACAAGAAAGTAGTAAACAGATGACAGGAGGATTTTTGAGGAAAAGCTTTGGAGGTTTAGGTAAGTAGTCTTTGGGGGTTTAGGCAAGTAGGCTATGGAGGTTTAGGCAAGTAGGGTTTGGAGGTTTAGGGAAGTGAGTGAGACTGTGTATCAATTTTTTTTTATCAACGAGAAAAGGCTCACAGTAAAGGGAGAAAACTGTTTATGAAGTAGTATTTTGCAGATTCATAGAAATGTAATTTTTCTGTAGGAAAGTGATTTTAATAAGTATATAAATTTAAGGCGAGAGATTGTTATATATGCATGAATCATGACTGTTCAGTTTCTTTAGTGATGGTGTGATGAAGATCGTGGGACAAAAAAAAAAAAAAATGGGGAGATATACGGGTCAATAAGTAGGTTGGTATAAATGATAGGAGGGAGAAGAAGAGAAGAACCTAGAAAAGCTAGATAGGTGGGATGAAAGAAATAATAGGAAGGATGGCTTTAATATTCAGGAGTGCGTGGAATATAAAAATGAATTGATCATTATACTCAAGATAGTTTAACACTGCCTTATAGACTTCTGAGTAGGGGTATATTATGGCTAATTTTGATGATGAGAGAAGTATATATATATACATACATACATACATATATATATATATATATATATATATATATAT
The DNA here is from genome assembly GCF_040412425.1 of Macrobrachium rosenbergii. Taxonomy (NCBI): domain Eukaryota; kingdom Metazoa; phylum Arthropoda; class Malacostraca; order Decapoda; family Palaemonidae; genus Macrobrachium; species Macrobrachium rosenbergii. The sequence goes on from NC_089744.1 coordinate 15,203,391, forward strand.
ATATATATATATATATATATATATATATATATATATGTATGTATATAAAGTTCCTCATTGGACGGGTTAGTATCGTTCTCGGCTTGCACATTGCTGGGCCCGCGTTCGATTCTCCGACCGGCCAATGACGAATTAGAGAAATTTATTTCTGGTGATAGAAATTCATTTCTCGTTATAACGTGGTTCGGATTACACAATAAATTGTAGGTCCCGTTGCTAGGTAACCAGTTGGTTCTTAGCGGCGTAGAATAAATCTAATCCTTCGGGCCAGCCCTAGGAGAGCTGTTAATCAGCTCAGTGGTCTAAGGTATACTTTATATATATATATATATATATATATATATATATATATATATATATATATATATATATATTGTATGTATGTATGTAAAGGCAAATGCCACAAAAGAAAAATGAAACAAGTGGTTGCTAGGCCTTTTGACATTCAGTCCTTTACTAGCAGATTGCTAGTAAAGGATCGTATGTCGAAAGGCCTAGCAACCACTCCGTTTTTCACTTTTCCTTCATAGCATTTGCCTTTATTTATACACATTCATCACGTTCCATATTTTCGTGACTCAGTTTATACATATATATACATATATATATATATATATATATATATATATATATATATATATATATATATATATATATATATATATATATATATATATATACTATATATATATATATATAATATATATATATATATATATATATATATATATATATATATATATATATATATATATATATATATATATATATATATATATATACTGTATATATATAATATATATATATATATATATATATATATATATATATATATATATATATATATATATACTATATATATATATATAATATATATATATATATATATATATATATATATATATATATATATATATATATATATATATATATATATATATATATATATATATATATATATACGTATAATTACAAGGCTCGATTGTTATTTACTTTTTCTTCGTTTTTATCGTGCTTTTTTCCCATTTTTATATGGGGTAAGCACGATGCCTTCTTTTGAAGGACTTTGATTTGGCGGTGGGGTAGGCCGTAGCCTCGATTGGCTGCTCTGCCTGACATCGCTTACCCCAGTAGCGATGTGTACGTTACCAAATCCCCAGCTCCTTTAATAATTGCTTAATTGGAGTATTATTGCCTGGCTTTACCTAAGACCCTCGTAATTCTGCTGGATAAGGCCGAATAAAGCTCTAAAGGACAGATAATGAAATGGATTAGGTGACCAGTTGGAAACTAGTATTACAAATTATAAGTTTATTACACAACCATATGGATTAATTAAGTAAACTTACTGAAAACTAGCTTCAACAAAAGTAACATAAAAGGAAATGGATTATTTACAGGAACTAACATCAGCTCAAAATATTAGTCCCAATCAGCACAGATACTTCAGTGCTAAATGTAATGATCGCAACAGATTTAATAGGCCTCTTCAAGCGCTTTTATGAAGCAGCTGAATTCAGTGCACATTGAACTGTGGCTTCTTGGCACTGACGATGCAGATTCTTCTCTAAGCAAGAGGGAATTTCCAGGCTCAAGGGACATACACATGTCTAGAAAATAAGTGTCCATATAACAATCTTGCACTAAAGAAGCTCTCAGTAGTAATTAATTAATCACGAGGTATGAATCTTATATCAAGAATAGTATTTTCAGCACCATGGAGGGTAAGTTATGTGATTTCACTAGACAACGACGAATGCACTTAATATATGACTTCAGAAATGGGATATGCTTTACTAGGGGTTCTTAGTTAGGGACTGCTTAAAAGATGAAAATATGGACAAGGAAAATGAGAGATTCAGTTGAAGGGAAAGAAAACTGGGAGTTATTGTCACAATCCGACTTACCGCTGGGTTAAATAATGCAATGATCAGTTGCTTTAAGATTCCTTGGTCCGTTTGGAATAACAATTTCCCCACGTGATGGAGACAAAGGGCGGGGGGAGAACAAAGAATGCTCAGAGAAAGCCCTGAGCGCGCCTGATCGTGATCGTAGCTGAGCTGAGAGTCTCACGATGTGGGGTTAACTTAGGTTGCTTGTCTTCACGCGCTTCCCCCAAGCCTACTTTGGGCTTGGTTGCGGGTCTTGTCTGGAAAATGACAAAGGCTCACTAGTACATACAGTAGGTCAAAGAAAAGTAGGTTTTAAGAACAGTGTATCCAACGTTTGGCCTAGCAAAACCTATCCCTCTTTATGACATTGAGTAAAAATTCCCACCCTTCGTCGGTTGGCGATCTGAGTTTGAAAACAACTCCTGCTTCTTCCCGCTCTACTCTTTCTCATGCGAGAAAGCTACATTGAGCCTGATGAATAAAACTTCCAGCAAATGCTTTTGCTTGGATTTTAAAGCAATTGCTTCAGTTCCAATGCATAAAAGTCTTCCTAGCTTTAATAGAAAATGAATTCATTATTCTTCTGAGAGGCAAGGAAGGGAGGTCGAACAGCAATATTTATGATATGTGTGTGTGTGTAAGTGTATAATATGTGTGTGTGTGTGTGTGTAAGTGTATTATGTGTGTGTGTGTCATGTACAAAGACTTCAAGAAATTTGCCGAAGTATCTCATTTCTATTATGTGGCTGCCATCTCCCAACCTTAGTCAAGCTGTCTACCAAAATGAATAGTTAGACGTGACATCTACTCTATATCTAGGAACCTTCCCTAACTCGTAGTTCCTTGTTGGACGAGTCGGTAGAGTTCTCGGCTAGCACTCCGCTAGGCCCGAGTTCGAGTCTCCGGCCGGCCAATGAAGAATTAGAGGAATTTATTTCTGGTGATAGAAATTCATTTCTCGCTATAATATGGTTCGGATTCCACAATAAGCTGTAGGTCCCGTTGCTAGGTAACCAATTGGTTCTTAGCCACGTGAAATAAGTCTAATCCTTCGGGCCAACCCTAGGAGAGCTGTTAATCAGCTCAGTGGTCTGGTTAAACTAAGGTATATTTTCTTTGTAGGTCCCGTTGCTAGGTAACCACTTGGTTCTTAGCCACGTAAAATAAAATAATCTAATCCTTCGGGCCAGCCCTAGGAGAGCTGTTAATCAGCCCAGTGGTCTGATTAAACTAAGGTATACTTAACCTTTTTTTTCCCTAACTCGTTCGGCCACTTCAGCAGAAAGGGAAGATGAAAGTTTCGTATGCAGTGAAGAACGAGCAATTACTTGCAACAGTAGACTAGCTGCGAGGCTCCAGCGCCATCACGAGAGCTTAATTGTCACTGCGGACTTTTTAAAATGATTTCTCATCCTGTTTAGCCTTCCTCTGTGCTCGTCCTGGCACCCACTAACGTCCTTAAACTTCCCTGTGATAGTTTGCAGGTGAAATATAATGCTGCAGAGAGAGAAAATGCATATCTTATATTAAATATGTTTGTCGTGATTTAGACATCAGAAAAATATTATTTTCTGTGTCCTGAGACGTCTTTTGTTAGTGTTTTTTTTTTTTTTCATTTCTTGTTTTCTGCATCTTTCCTTTTCTCAACTTTATATGAAATTTCCTTTACTTCAGGAAATGAAAATTGTTCTCTTTAATCATTCAGTCATTATCTCCGTCCAGTTTGTTCAAAGTATTCATGTGAAATTGAACATTTTTGTCTCCATTTTTAATTCAGCTTTTATGTTCACCTCTGTCAGAAATATTTAATCTGAGAAAATTCTTGTTTGTTTACAAACATTATTTACAGGCTTATGAATTAATTTTCTCCGTTTCCTGTTACGTGCATCTGCATATCACCAATCGATTCGTGCAGAAAGAAAAGACAGTATAATTCTTACTTCGATCGCAGTAAGATACCTTCTAGGATTTATCGATGAATTTACAAATGAAATTACCTGTGATTAGATATATCAGTCGCTGACAAAGAGGCCATTTGAAGGCAACAGATAATTGCATTGCACAAAAGAAACCCTGCATATTTGTATACTGCATTTAAAATGAAATATACATTAAATTCAAAGAAAAATAGACCAAACTTTGATCAATGTACTGCTGAATATCATACAGTAAGAGCGCTTAATGCTTTTAAAGTTAAGTATGACTGACCCTGAAAAATATTGCACAGCATATTTTTTGGGAAGTTGTCAGTTGCCTGAAAACATTAAGGTTGCTATTAATTAACACATCTAGGATATATATATATATATATATATATATATATATATATATATATATATATATATATATATATATATATATATATATATATATATATATATAATTATATATATAATTGTATATATGTAGATAGATAGATATAGAATTGATAAATATACCAAAGGAATTCCGTAAATTCACAGACATTTACACTGTTACCTGACCATGAAGAAATGCCTGTTTATGGAGAAAACGATTTGTCTCTTGAGGCAACAATGAAACCTTTTTGTACTCTTATGGTAGAAAGTTAGCGCAAGATATAAATGTTATATTGCTCATTATAAACAAATTTGATTCAACAATCATACGGTATATGCATCCATATCACAAGAGTTCAGAGCTATTGATAAAATTTTTAAAGTAACCCATTTACTAGTAAAATTTATGTATATTTCTCATAGCGATAATACCATTCATTTTACGGCAAAAAGTCTTATTCTAGATGTTAATTTTCAAACATTTTTGGAGTTCATTTTACGGCAAAAAGCCTTATTCTAGGTGTTAATTTTCAAACATTTTTGAAGTCTAATATTGTCATATCAAAACTGCTTACTTCAGGCAACTTTGGTTCAAATTATGATGGTCCTAAGAAGTTTTGACGATTTTTCCCGTGTACCTTACCTACCATTGTGTGAGGACTCCACAATAAGCTGTAGGTCCCGTTGCTAGGTAACCAACTGGCTCTTAGCCACGTAAAATAAGTCTAATCCTTCGGGCCAGCCCTAGGAGAACTGTTAATCAGCTCAGTGGTCTGGTTAAACTACGGTATACTTAACTTTCTTGTTATCCTTATAACTTACCTTATCACCTTTATTAAAGGTTAAAAACTCTCCACTCGCTCAAGGAGCAACAAAATGTTCGTGTAATCATGCTAATGGACTAGTCAACTATAATCAAGTTTTAATTTCAAGAAGAGGACGCCAAGAACTGTCGAGTGTCTCCGGCCAGAATGCCTGAGGGGAGGAGAGGAATGGAGCCGAACTCGATCATCTCACGTTGGCTCGAACAATTAACGCGTTTCTCAAGAATCCTCGCTTCTCTCCCAACCCCCTACGGTTCTAATTTCTCTCTCTCTCTCTCTCTCTCTCTCTCTCTCTCTCTCTCTCTCTCTCTCTCTCTTCCTTCCCAAAGGAAAACAGCGCAGTGAGGAGTTGTAGTAAAGTTTTAATGGGGAGGACTGTTGGCTCCACCTCCTTCCTCTTCGATGCTCTCTCATCATCATCATCGTATTCCTGATCGAGAATGAGAACTTAGTTATCTCTCTCTCTCTCTCTCTCTCTCTCTCTCTCTCTCTCTCTCTCTCTCTCTCTCTCTCTCTCTCTCCTCCCTGGTTTTGGCTCATCCTACTTAACGCAACTTTCGCCTAATCGTTCTCGCTTTATCACCATCAGTTACTCAATCATGATATATATATATATATATATATATATATATATATATATATATATATATATATATATATATATATATATATATATATATATATATATATATATGTGTGTGTGTGTGTGTTTCTGTGTCCTTACAATTGCCACAATGACCTCTTAGCTTCTCGATTTCTTTCACAATTTTTGGATACTCTTGTCACTACACTATAAAGTTTAAAATGCAAATATATATCAGAAAAGGGGACGTTAATCAGTTAACCGTGAAGAGGGATCTAAGTCCATTTCGCTTCTGCATAAATATATTTTTCGAATTAAGGTCGATAAAACTGATGACAGAACTGTTGAAAACAGGGCAGATTGTTTTTCGAATTAAACAAAAGTACTGCTTTACTATTTGTGCTGTTTTATCTTATAATTTGCATTAAGCATCGTCACAGGACGCCGATTGCATATAAGATGTTGATTTTTTGGTGTCATATTTATCACGCCTTTATTACCATTTTTTTAAATTCTTTAAATGAATATCTTATTGCTTGTGAAAATAACATTTTATACAATTTTCGGCAAAGTGTTATAAAATTCTTTCAACAGTCCTTAGTGCCTATGCGCTTTCCTTTTTAGATTCGGTTGCCTGTACATTTAGCATTTGGTTTTTCTTTCTCGTATAACCTCTTCCAACCAGACTTACAGACACATTTAGTTTTACCTAAAATTCATAAAACTTGCTGTTTAGCTTGTGCATCATCTAAAGCCCCAGTCACATTGGGCTTACGACCATCGCCCTAACCCTATGACCTGCAACCTCCAAAATCAGTGACTAGTGGGCCACCACTGAATATTTATTTAGATGTTCAACCAGCTGCACGACTTGTGGTCAACCATAGGGCGACTGGTGGGCGACTGATTGGCTGACATTGTGCAACTGGTCTGCCACTAGTCTGCGGTTGGTTTGATACTGGTCAGAAACATCAGACGACTAGTCGCCCACCAGTCTAATACTAAATGTCCACTGGTCAAATACTGGGCACCTAGTCGTTAACGGTCGCTCAATACCAACACCTTATGACAAGTAAACATCTCAAGGACTGGAGTCCACCCAGCACCTAACCAGTTTCTGCTCTTGGCACAACTGGAAGCACAACAAAACAGGATGCAATCGCCTCCGCCATTCTCCTCCATCAAAGGCAAAAATTGAAAAGATAGAGAAGGATGGTACATATCGTCATCTAACAGTTGTCAAGTGTAACTGGAACGGCCTGAAGTGGCCACTCGGTGCCTGAGAGGTGGGTGACCATTATTGCAACCACCAGCAACTTTCCTCCAATCGCTGGCAGCCAACGAAAGGCCCGTGGGCGGTCTGTCGCCTTCCTGTTGTCAACCAGTAGCCGACTGGCCGCTGACTAGTCGCCGACCTGGCGACCACCACCGACCTGTTTCAATCAATCGGCCATCAGTTGATCGTAGGTGAACACCCACCGCTCACCTACTGGTAGTGAGTCACTCTCTGATGACAGACAAAATACCGACCAAATGGGTCACCATTAGGAATTCGTTGCTACATCGATTACCTCCTTTCAATCAAATGGGTCGAAAGGAAGCCTGCGACCCTCGACAGACTGTCGTATGATCAGCGGTAACCTCCAACAACCATTTTGCGACCTGTGGTCGCGGGTAGGTGGGAACTGATGGTAAGTCCAGTGTGGTGCTAAAAATAGTTGCATTCTTCATTTCCTTTTCCTTATATAAACTGTGGCATGTTTCTCGGTATTTAAAAGGATAGCTTTTCATAAAAATTATTCGTTCTCTCGTTTCTTGGCATTTAAAAGGATAGCTGTTCAGAAAAAAATTGGTTCTCTCGTTTCTCCGCATTTAAAAGGATAGATTTTCATAAAAAAATCGTTCTCTCGTTTCTCGGTATTTGAAAGGATAGCTTTTCATAAAAAAAAATCGTTCTCTCGTTTCCCGGTATTTAAAAGGATAGTTTTTCATGAAAAATTCGTTCTCTCGTTTCTCGGTATTTAAAAGGATAGCTTTTCATAAAAAATTCGTTCGTCTATTTTTACTCGGATACTAATCCCCTCATAAATTTTATTTTCCAGTATTCATATCCGTTCTTTTGACATCCTGATTTCCTCAAATTTATTGTACATCACTGAATATACTTCATATTTAATTCTCAAAACTGACTTATAGAAATTAAATCTATATTTTTCTTTCTCTACAGTATCTGAAATATTTTTGAAGAATTATTTGAACCCTTTTTTAACTATAATCCTTCCGTTATATTATTGTACTGATATTTGTCCTTTTCTTACGTTCCCGCTTTTTAGTTTTCTGTAAAATAAAATTATTTTCCGGCTTTGTATGTCCGTCCGCACTTTATTCTGTCCGCGCTTTTTCTGTCCGCCCTCAGATCTTAAAAACTGCTGAGGCTAGAGGGCTGCAAATTGGTGTGTTGATCATCCACCCTACAGTCATCAAACATACCAAATTGCAGTCCCCTAGCCTCAGTAGCTTTTATTTTATTTAAGGTTAAAATTAGCCATAATCGTTTTTCTGGCAACGGTATAGGCTAGGCCACCACCGGGCCGTGGTTAAAGTTTCATGGGCCGCGGCTCATACAGCATTATACCGAGACCACGGAAAGATAGATATGTTTTCGGCGGCCTTGATTATATGCTGTAGCGGCTGTACAGAAAACTCGATTGCGCCGAAGAAACTTCGACGCATTTTGTACTTGTTATAAATTTCATTTAAAATTTCCACTTATCCAGTTAACACTAAGGGTTTTAGAATTGAGTTTCCAGAAGCTTTTGCCTATACTGCCTTTGTTATTGTTGATCCTAGCTGTAACTGCGTTATGGTCAGAACATGAAAGTAGTATATTTTAAGTGCTAACACTATTTTCTAGCTCTTTGAAATCAGTGCTATCTGATTTAGAGCCGTGGGATCTCTTTACGAAAGTGAGACCATAGAATTTTTCTGCGATAAGTTCACGTCTTCACTTATAATATACCTAAAATAGATATTAATGGCCTCTGTAACTTCGAATAAGTGAAGCAAATTAGTACATTTTATATTATATTCATTTTATATTCATTAGATTATTATATATTTAGAAAAGAACGTATGACGAATTTAAACCAGCTTAATGAAGTTGAAAATTGTTGTAAAATCATACTGAATTCCAGGGTTAAGATATGGCTAGCGCACAACGCATTTACTCTAGAAAACACTAAATCATTCAGTGAGAAAACGACTGCACACCGCTCGTGATGCGAGATGAAATCACTTTATTTATGTGTCACCTTTTCCTTAAGTTAAGTATACCTTAGTTTAACCAGACCACTGAGCTGAGTAACAGCTCTCCTAGGGCTGACCCAGAGGATTAGACTTATTTTACGTGGCTAGGAACCAATTGGTTACTTAACAAGGGGACCTACAAAGAAAAGTATACCTTAGTTTAATTCCAGACCACTGAGCTGATTAACAGCTCTGCTAGGGCTGGCCCAGAGGATTAGACTTATTTTACGTGGCTAAGAACCAGTTGGTTACTTAGCAACGGGACCTACAGCTTATTGTGGAATCCGAACCACATTATAGCGAGAAATGAATTTCTATCACCAGAAATAAATTCCTCTAATTCTTCATTGGCCGGGCGGAGAATCGAACGCGGGCCTAGCAGAGTGATATCCGAGTACGATATCGACCCGTCCAATGAGGAACTGTCGCCTTTTTCTGTAACTTCTTTCTCTACGCGCTCTAATTTCCCTTTAGAGCCCTCTTGGGTTTATATCCTGTTGACTCTATCCATTAGGGTTTCCAGTTGAAGATTTAAAGATGAAAAGAAAGAAAACTACGTTCATACCAACAGAGGATGCACAGTAACAGACACATAAAGTCGGGATACCAGAGACCCATTCCTAAAGTAGATTTCTTAGGAAATGAAAACATTTCGATATTCAGGTCAGACTTTTCCTGATAATTTCTTTGGATTATCAATCACAGAACACGCATAATTTATGAGCAAGCTTTTCCTGATAATTTCTTCGGATTATCAATCACAGAACACGCATAATTTATGAGCAAGCTTTTCCTGATAATTTCTTTGGATTATAAATCACAGAACATGCATAATTTATGAGCAAGCTTTTCCTGTTAATTTCTTCGGATTATCAATCACAGAACACGCATAATTTATGAGCAAGCTTTTCCTGATAATTTCTTTGGATTATCAATCACAGAACACGCATAATTTATGAGCAAGCTTTTCCTGATAATTTCTTCGGATTATAAATCACAGAACACGCATAATTTATGAGCAAGCTTTTCCTGATAATTTCTTTGGAGTATAAATCACAGAACACGCATAATTTATGAGCAAGCTTTTCCTGATAATTTCTCTGGATTATAAATCACAGAACACGCATAATTTATGAGCAAGGTATTGCCTATTCCTTTAGCCCCTTTAAGCCATAATCTTTTGACTAAAAGCCCCCCGTGTACTCTCTCTGTCTTTGGAGGCAATGTCTGAGTTACTGCTGTAATTGGAGGATTATACACGCTCCCACTCGTCAGCCTCGGACTTCTTAGAAGTCTGTGGCGCGGGTTCTAATCCGCAACCGACCGGCTAGAAAGGCGGACGCTTTGCTATCCGTGTAGACACCCCGGGATTGTGTATGTAATCAACGGACAGGTTTGCTTAAAAAAGCAAATGGGTGTTACAGACTAATACACACACAAACAAAGCCACTCCAACATCTTCTAAAAACATAACAGACACCTCACACGTCTCGACTGTCGACCTAACCGTGCGATGTCTCCTCGCTGCTGGGAGAAAGGACGCTGGTGACTGGTACAATACATGTACATACGCTACGGGGTCTAAGCGATGACAGGCAGGGCAACCGATCGAGACTACAAAGTCTACCCCAAAGCCAAATCAAAGTCCTTCAAAAAGAAGGCATCGTGCCTACCCCATACGAATGGGAAAAAGCACGTTAAAAGAAGAAGAATACACGCTCCCATTCATCTTAATTAATATATATATATATATATATATATATATATATATATATATATATATATATATATATATATATATATATATATATATATATATATATATACATATATATATATATATATATATACATATATATATATACATATATATATATATATATATATATATATATATATATATATATATATATATATATATTCACCTCTAGTGTCATATAAACCAGTCTACTCAAAATTCCCTTCGTTTTTGTGTTTTAGTAGTGATACTTGTATATAAACACCACGATTAAAGGTATTATGAACGTTTATTAAATCATAACATTAATAATCACCTTATCACCTTTCCAAAGGTCTCAACATAACGTATTCTGAATAAGTAATTTACTCTCTGTAAATTAAAAAATATATTTATTTTATCTAATTGCTCTATCCCCTTAGGGAGCAAATTATGTACCTGACAGTTGGACGAGTTAGGTTTCCTATTGACAGGTTTGAGAAATATATATATATATATATATATATATATATATATATATATATATATATATATATATATATACACACAATATATATATTATATATATGTATACATATATGTACATATGTGTGTGTGCAGTTGTGAGTAGATATGTCAGTAATTTTTACGTACAGTAAGTGAAAGGATATGTTAAATTTTATCGCTGTTATACATACACGAAGTTTATAATAATCATACAACAAAAAATAATTAGCAGATGGACTATCAAACGGTCATATTTAACAAATGTATATCAAAAAAGAAGACAGAAATAGAAACGAAATGACATTCATAATTTCGATTAACACTGTCGTCTTCTAAGAAAAATATATTTCATTGTCATGCAAAGACAGATAGACAGGTAGATATTTTCATGATCGGTAACAAAAACCGTAATATTTGTATAATGGAGATGTATGAGATATACAACAGACAGACAAATGTATCAGGATGGGGAAATGGTGGTCAGCCGGAGTGAATGCAGGGTATAAAAATACACACAAATTCCAAACAAAAGCTGCGTTATAGTACCATTAATTACGCTCCCCTAAGCGCAGTCCATCAAAGAATAATATATAAGCACAAGTAATTACTGACACTAGTCACAACCGCCCACAGATTAGTCACAATTACCTGTGAATAGTTCTATTCGGTTCAGGAAAAACACCACCGAGATCACACACCATCTGGTGAATAGGACAGCACGCAGTTGCTCTGCTCCTGGAACCAGATACAAAGCCTGATGAACTTCGAGCTATTCAAGGTGAGGCTGGATCGAGCATTCTAAAGAGTGACGGGCCAAATGCTGCCCTCGGGGCCCTAATTTGACACCCCTGCTTTAAAGTTGATGGGTTTTTGTCCAGCACTCATTCTTTATTCACATGAGTTCATAGCAATATCCTGTTTGTAAATGACACCACTAATTTGGATCTTCAGCATTTAATAGTGATTCATCAGAAATCCTGTTTCCCAGTTCTTAAGACTTACTCCGGACATTGGTAACCAGTTGGTTCCTAGCCACGTAAAATAAGTCTAATCCTTCGGGCCAGCCCTAGGAGAGCTGTTAGATCAGCTCAGTGGTCTGGTTAAACTAAGGTATACTTAACTTTTATCCCTCGTAATGTGTTTCCATGTATGACGCACAAATTCACGTACATAACCCTTTTCAGCGGTAAGTTTGCAAGGACGTTGTCATATATGAAATTATATCCAAAAGGGGACCAGTATCACTGAACATCTGATCATCAGGTACTTCAGCAAGAGGCAAATATCTTGTGTAGCAAGATGATCCCTAACACGGCACCTTCCAGAGATATTTTTTACCATCTTCATCGATTTAGAGGTCGACGGGTTGGATTTATTCATTTAGCCGATATTTTGTTGCACAGCTACCTTTTGCATAATTTACTTGATTTCTAACCGCTTTCGACTTGGAAATGTCGCCGTCGGTACCTCTGTTCCGATATCGGTTTCTGGTACTGGTCACATAAGAACCTAGGTTATCTTCATCCATGGGATCTGCGTTCATCATTTCTGTCTCGTTCAGTAATATGAATAATAAATTAAAGATCTCCAACCGGATTCAGAATTTTCCCGGACTCTGACAATGGGAATATATAACATACCGTCTTTGCCTATTATACTTCCGGCTCTGCTTTCCATCTCATTCTGCTCTCCTCAAGTTTACTCTCCATTACTGACCTTCCTTGGGGTTTATTTACAACAGGTACCAAGTTAATTGATTACAAACCAATATAAGGATCTTTGAGAAGAAGTCGATTTGAAAACTGGTAACCTGCGCAAACTGTCATAAAGTTCTGACCGTGATTAAAATAATCTACAAGACTTTCGGGTAAACGCGCTAACAAAGTTGCCATGCTTATCATTAATTTCTAAAGGCGTTTCGTGCATACTCAATTTTGAATCCTAATTGTTATTTTTAAAATAATAAAATCCGAGTGGGTCTCTCTTGTTTGTCCGCCCCACGGGTTTGGTTGGGGAGACATGACACATCCACCCTCCTCCTGCAAACCTGTTTGTCCGCCCCGGGTGGGGGCGGGGTTGATAGGGTATTGGGACGGTTGGGGAGACATGACGGGTTCAGCGCGTGCCATCAAGCTCGTATGTAATAATGATGGTACTCACAAACGCAAGGAAAACATTCCGAATCCATGGCGCAGTTAAATGTAAATTAATATTATTGACAATATAGAAAATAGCAAGGATACATATTTATGATAATGATTCTGAGAATTTATGCTTCTATCACTTATGACCTGCCGCTTTGAGTTAGTCTAAGAACTGACGCCCATGCAGCGAATATTCTCCGTCATGTAAATAGGCAAGAAGATTAAATAAAAAGGTGAGAATCAAAGCTCAACTCAAGCTACAAGAGTGTAGAGAATCAATTAATATCAGACAGAATCGAACGACACTTTTCATATGGCGTATTCAGAAGTTTACAGTCCTTGTTAGAGAGTTTGTTACTGGCTATATTCCAACCTCAGTCATTTCTTTAAATAGACCTCAAAGCTATTGGGAAGTATTCCTCTTAGGTAGAAAAAGACTCAATATTTCTTCTACGTATGTTCGGGCAACGCCTTTCCAGACTAACTGAACTAAGAAACAAGCGAAAAATGCGCCGAAGTTTCTTCGTCGCAATCGAGTTTTCTAGTCAGCGTGTATTGTTGTATGAAACCCTCAGCCACGGCCAGTGAAACTCAGCCGCGGCCCATGAGACTTTCAACCACGGGCCGGTGGTGGCGTGTGTTGTTGGCACCTATAGGCGCACAATCATGGCTAACTATAATCTTAAATAAAATAAAAAAAAATCTAATGAGGCTAGAGGGCTGCAATTTGATATGTTTGAAGATTGGAGGGTGGATGATCAACATAACAATTTGCAGCCCTCTAGCCTCAATAATTTTTAAGATCTGAGGGCTGACAGAAAAAGTGCGGACGGACAGACAAATAGCCATCTCAATAGTTTTCTCTTACAAAAAAAAAAAAAAAAAAAAAAAAAAATTGCTACTGGGTAAAAACTCATGCAGCATTTGCCCTTCTAAAAATGTTTTTAAATGAATAAGAGGTACATGGAAAAAAAAAATAATACCCCTTTCTGACGGAAAGCTGAAGGGCGTCATCTTTGTTTTAACCTCTAGTTAGTGTATAAGTAAAAGAGGTGGATGTATTAACCTACTCTTGTTAAAGAGAATGAGAAACTTTTTTCCAAACTATCTTTTCCAAACTATCTTTCTTTTAAAAACACACTAAAGCATTGTTTTTTTGCTCGTGTGTGCGTGGATGTATGTATTTGCGTGTTTGTGTGCGTGTGTTTGTGTGTAAGAGACAGAGAAAGAGAAAGAGAGAGAGAGAGAGAGATTTAGTTTTCAGTTCATATCACATATATCAAGATTTATACCAGGATGTCAGAGAGATCAGTAACGGAATCGCTTGAATGCCGGAGTAGAATCCATAATGCAATTAATCAAATTATTTTTTAATTCGGAGGAATAAATCCAAAAAGGGCCTACATGAGAGGTACAGGATTAATCCCTAAATTATTCATCATTTCTGAAGGTTCTTTGAATTTAAAAAAAATGTCAACGGAGATGAGACTTTACATGTAGTAACCCTTGTGACCTACAATCTTAATGTTTCGATGATGAAAGTGCTAAGAAATTATGTTAAAATATTTCAAATATTCATAGCATGTTATATATTATTTTTCCACTTTTGTAATGTTTTTCATCAACAGCCATGAATATAGTTTCTTAGTTATATACATCACTTCAATACCTTGCGGTTGTCACTTAGTCTGTGATTTGAAGAATGACGGTTTGAGTGAAAATTTGGAAAGAATGATTCCTGAAATGATAAGCATGAAGAAAAAAAAAAAATTTAAAAGCACATTTTTCCAAGTCAGGGAAAATAGGCAAGTCCAGAACACATTACCTGGCATTAAATCATACAACTAATACGAATATAGCTGTTGTTCTGAACATGAAAGACAAAGAAATTTTATTCAATAAATATTTTGAAAGAAAACAGGCATATAATAATAAAAACCATAAGAAAAGGTCAAAATAATCCAAGCTCCCATTACTGAGGATGTAGTGTGGTAGTGAAAAATGAGAGGAACCGGAAATACAATTGGAAAATTAGCTCTTGCCTCTAGCCATTTCTGAAAAGATTATTACATGTGTTCTTATTGTCTGGTCTGGCATAAAGAAAATGAAATCATTACCAATTCTGAGGCCCAGAATTCAAAGCACTCAAGTTATTACCTCATCTTTGCATGCAGAGGAGTTCTCTTAATGTATTGAGGCAGTGTTCACTGCTTTCTTAGTTGAGTATTATGATTTCCAAGAGTTTTCTGGGTAACATAAAAACGAAGACTTTAAGATATATGAGAAAAAACTTGCTTGTTAACAAAAGAAGAACGCGAAAATATTAATGTGTCCATTATCGTATTGCCTTGTGTAGTATCCGCGCTTGCACACACATATACAAACGCACAAACACACACACACTATATATATATATATATATATATATATATATATATATATATATATATATATATATATATATATATATATATATATATATATATATATATGAGTACATGTGATGTATCAGTGGAAGCCAGAGGTTATAAATTACTAGGAAAAGAACAGTAATAAGAGGGATTATCTCACTTTGGGAGTCACTGATAAGGGGTGCCAACAACACGGCACTAACCTTATAGGTGCCTTGTGGCACTCATCCATGTGCGTGAGGTATAACTAAGTGTGTAATTTACACAGCTTGCGAGTCTGGGACTCGAGATTCATCACAAAAGAATAATAAAAGAATAGGTGACGGATACAAATTAATTAATAATTGTTGTAAACAGTTGATGATTAAATATGCCGAAATTATATTCCTTAGCCTATGGAAATGGCTAGGTTCGTTCTTTAGCCCAAAAAGCCTCAAAGGGAAGCCATAGGACTTACAAAATTGGGAGATCTGTCAACTGCACTCTGCATTGGCAGAGTGGGAAACAAAGTAAACTATAAGCCTTTGTGAGCCATAAAATAATATGATTAATTGAGCAAAATAATGAAAGGAAAATGTGAAAGGAAAAGAATAAATTACAAAGTTATAAGGAAAGTACATAGGTGAGGAAACCTGACACCCTCTTCTGGATAGAGGTGCCAAGGTCCTTGTAGGATAGAGGGGTGGAACTATGCCAGGTTGGCACTAGTGCCAAAGGAGCTCAGGGGCTCTTTTGGCGATCTTGAGCCATCTACACCCATGATTTTTTTCCGTCGGTCGAACCAAGCCTGAGGAGGACAACATAATACCACCCGGGTCGACTTCTTTGACGGCCGGAGCAAGGGCATTCATTACAGGCTCTACCCCAAGTCATTGCATTTGCTTGAGTTTATTGGCCAGTTGAGGTATGGCAGAATCCTTACTCATACTCATGTCTGCTGAGGACTGGGAAAGAGAGGAAGATGTTCTGGTCGGCATGGGAGGCCCGCAGGTTGCGATGACCAGCTCAGGCATGGGTTGCGAGGATGCACCTTTGAGTGAGCTTCCTCTGTGGTCAGAAGAATCCATCCCTGCTTTGTTGGTAGGTTTGCTTTAACAAAGTGGGCTTTGTTTAGGAGAGTGGAAATTTGGAAATAATGAAAATATGGAGAGAAGTTCACAAGAAGGGATAGTAGTAACTGGCAAGGGATTCCGGTCCCAGATGTACCTTAACCTGTTCTACAGTATGCAGAGCTCTTGCCAGATCCGGTGGATACTCGGGCGATTGCAGCCGTGCCAGTGAGCAGAGAGAAGGATGAGGAACTCTTAGTGTTCTCTCTCGGGTGGTAGAGAAGCGTCTGGCTGCGTCGACTTGCCCAGAATGGCTCGGCGTCTTGGTATTTTTGAGGCAAACACAAAGGCATAGGTCGAATCTGAAAGCAATTCCCAAAGCCAGTAATAGGTCCATAGAGTGAGAGGCCTTTTAGCTAAGTCCCTAAGGTTCAAGATAGTAGCCCCCTTTAACAGGCATTCGCCCTAGTGAGTTTAACGCCTTCCTAGCCCCAGATCACATGATGGGGGCGACTAATGAGCGGCATTGTTCTCCCCCCAAAAGCAGGCGATTAGGGGGCGGGGTGTGTAGGTCTACCTTTGTTCAAATGTGTCATGGCATCTTTCCCGCCGCTAATTTCCCACTCAAGCTGACGACTAAGAGACGAATTTTTTTTGAAAATACGGAAGAATATATATGTATATATATATATATATATGTATATAATATATATATATATATATATATATATATATATATATATATATATATATATATATATATATAGTGTGTGTGTGTGTGTGTATGTGTGTGTGCTAAATATAATTTTAGCTTTGTTTTCTAGTTTTCCGCTAAAAGCATGATATTTTTAAGAGATTGCTTATTGATTACTCGTAAAGTATTTGAATTATGTATTGCTAATATACAACACTAATCCATTTTCGTATTCACATAACTCTGTTTTTCCTAGAAATAAACCGTGTAAGTCTTAAAAAGGTAATAAATTATACAGAATGGGTTGAAATTATAAGCAAAGTCATTGGCCGTGTCCCCGATGCGTTTCCATACGGCCGACAACAACGAGGGAACTCGGTCTTTATTGGTTTAGAAATATTGCCAATTATTCCTTCACGAGGCCTGTGAGCTGCACACGTTACCAAGGCACTGACAGTTCTACCAGACGGCAAAATTTAATTAGCCGTAACCATCACGCATCTCTCTCTCTTCTTCCATACCTGCCTCTTTATGTATAGGTCTATTCTTATGTCTTTAATCTTTCCTTCTTCACTTTACTTTAAAACATGGCAAAAAATAAAAAGAGATAATTATCTGTTCTTTGTATTTTATCCTCCACTTTACTTTAAAAGATGGCAAAAAAATAAAAAGAAATAATTATCTGTTCTCTGTATTTTATTCTCCACTTTACTTTAAAACATGGCAAAAAAAATAAAAAGAAATAATTATCTGTTCTCTGTATTTTATCCTCCACTTTACTTTAAAACATGGCAAAAAATAAAAAGAAATAATTATCTGTTCTCTGTATTTTATCCTTCACTTTACTTTAAAACACGGCAAAAAAATAAAAAGAAATAATTATCTGTTCTCTGTATTTTATCCTCCACTTTACTTTAAAACATGGCAAAAAACAAAAAAGAAATAATTATCTGTTCTCTGTATTTTATCCTCACCAAATGAATGAAGATTGACAATTACATTATTGCCTATCTTCACACGACCTCCCCCCTCCTCTCTCTCTCTCTCTCTCTCTCTCTCTCTCTCTCTCTCTCTCTCTCTCTCTCTCTCTCTCTCTCTCTCTCTCTTTAGTTCTAGGCGAGAAAGTCTGAGTCGCGTGAAATGACAATAACCAAATCCGTATAAATTATGAGACAAAACTTAAATTACAAGTGACGGGGGTTGTTATCAAGAAGCGGTGAGAGAGACCCCTAAGGTGGAATTCCCTCTAGGACAACATCAGCAAACAAGACTAACTAGAATTTATTGCCACATAATTCATGTCCTAGAATGTGCAAAGGAATAGAATTTGGGAAAGGGACTTTGCTGAGAGAGAGAGAGAGAGAGAGAGAGAGAGAGAGAGAGAGAGAGAGAGAGAGAGAGAGAGAGAGAGAGAGAAATAATACGTCAAATACGCCCTCCGCCATTGCCCTAATTATTCTGGGTCACTGATATTGTTTCTATACATGACTTTGATTGCTGATTGATCATTGTTCTTGCAATACCCTGTCACGTGTTCTACCCCTTTTTTGCGCTTTGGTACTTAGTTCTGTATAAACCGCCCTCTTGAGTTAATGGCGTCAGGGACTATATGCCTATTTTGATTATCAGTATGTATTAATGAAAATATGCATCTCGATATCAACGTAAATATTATATGTAAATAATAAAGGAAGGTGAATAATATTAGGCAATGGAATTCTTTGATAACAGTTAACAAAGAAGTCTTGAATGACTCTTTCTCACGGAGTTTGGAACGATATTTCTAAAGATAAGCCCTTTCAAAGGTATGAAGTATGCAACACGAAATACGAATATTTTATAATCTATTGTTTATTTACAGGCGGGATAATCTCAGATTAGTAAGACCGGAGCCATTTTTCATGATGTTTTTAATCTCTATCAGTTTGCCAAGATAAATTTAAGCAGAAAACCCTAACATGATCCTTTCCCACTGTTAATATGATAGGCTTTTTTATTATTATTATTATTATTATTATGCGAGTTGTTTTCTATACACGTTTGTAATCGATAATAACGTTTGACAAGTAAATGGATGGCATAAATTTTCGACAACAAGAAGTAATGTAACTGACCATTCATGGTATCTTAAGAGAATTTCCTAAGATTTAACAAAGAGTCATAATTTCCTCTTAGGATGGTATGAAAAATATTTCAAAATGACTGTCCGGACTAAAATAACAAATAAATGTAAATGTGTTTTATATGGATGACTCTGAGGTATGATGTATGAAGTAAGATGTAATATTTGTTTAGGAAAATTAATTTCTTATGAATTCATAGAAACAAAAGAAAACCAGTAAAAAATGCCCCGAAGTTTCTTCGGCGCAATCCAGTTTTCTGGACAGCGTATAATGCTGTATGAAACTCTCGATATGCTGCAGTATGAAACTCTCACCCACGACCGGGCAGAGCTCAGTTGCTCCCCAGATGCTGTAAAGTGAGGATACGTTGGCGGCTGGCACCTCTAGCATTGCCAGACGCGCGATCCATGGCTAACCTTAACCTTAAATAAAATGAAAACTACTGAGGCAAGAGGCCTGCAATTTGGTATGTTTGATGATTGGAGGTTGGCTGATCAACATACCAATGTGCAGCCCTCTAGCCCCAGTGGTTTTTAAGATCTGAGGGCGGACAGAAAAAGTGCTGACGGACAGACAAATAGCCATCTCAACAGTTTTCTTTTACAGAAAACTAAAAATACCTACCTATCTACTATCGAGTAAATGTAGTTACTAAATATCTACTAAAATTCATTTGAATACTGATTAACCCTGTGTTATATTTCGTGCAAATCACGCGCTTTATGCAAATAATATTATCGGAACTATTTCTTGAGATTCTTCCTAAAGAAAAAATATTCGTTCACGTGTCTTACCAGAGGACAAAAGAGGAAAAAAAAAAATACAGAAACACCATAAAAGAAAAAATCTACTTTATAAGCCTAAAGTAATATCAGTATTAGGCCAAAGACCATAACAACAATAGATCGTTCGTTGAATAATGAAGCAGTCGTTGATCTCACGCACAGAATTTTTGCTCTATTTTTTTAATTTTTATTTTCCATTCATTTTGTCACTCTAACGCAGTTTTATTGATGTGCTTAAGAAATAGTTTATTTTCCACCTACCTCATGCTCTAGTTCATTGGTAAAGGAAAAAACGCAATCAACGGTAATATCGTTCTGTTTAGTTTTCTGAAAAGAAAACTATTTTGCCGGCTTTGTCTGCCCGAACTTTTTCTGTCCGCACTTTTTCTGTCCGCACTTTATTCTGTCCGCACTTATCTCTGTCCGCACTTTCTCTGTCCGCACTTTTTCTGTCCGCACTTTACATCTTAAAAAATACTGAGGCTACAGGGCTGCAAATTGGTATGTTGATCATCCACTCACCAGTCATCAAACATACCAAATTTCATCCCTCTAGCCTCAGTAGTTTGTATTTTATTTAAGGTTAAAGTTAGCCATAATGGTGCGTCTGGCAACGATATAGGCCAGGCCAACACCGGGAAAGTCTAATTTCTTTAACACTATGAGAATGATCACTTCCAGTGCCATTCCATTGTTAAAGATGAGATTATTTCATCAACTAGAGAAAGACACAAAATATATGTATTTGTATGGACTATGAACATAAGCTTCACGTAGTTGCAACCAAGGAGTTAAAAGCAGTCCAGTAATTTTAATTCACCATCATTATTCATTCACTAGCCTGATGCACTTTATTTCTCCGAGCTCTCACAGAATCCAGTCGTTTCTACAAGTTACGTATGTCACATGATTTATTATTATTATTATTATTATTATTATTATTATTATTATTATTATTATTATTATTATTATTGTTGTTGTTGTTGTTGAATAAAATGGCTGCATTTTGCGAATTGATTTTATACTGAGTTATCTCAATTCTTCTAATAATTCGCTTTTCCTGCACATCAGTATTAGTCAATAATTGGCCAATGTTCATATTTCGATGGATGAAACGGCACATTTCTTACAGCAGAAATTCTTTACTTTAAAGTAGTACAGCAGGCTACTGAAACCTGGGATGTGAATCCAGGTTTCAGTAACCTGCTGTAATGCTTTAAAATAAAGAATTTCTGCTGTAAGAAATACGCTGTTTTATCCAACAAAATATGAACATGGTCAATCAGTGACTAATATTGATGTGCAAAAAAACAATTCTTAGAAGAATTGCGAAAACTCTGTATAAAATCAGTCCACAAATGCAACCATTCTACTCAACAAAACTTGCCTCAGAGAGGGTCGTCTTCCTTATTATTATTATTATTATTATTATTATTATTATTATTATTATTATTATTATTATTATTATTATTATTATTATTATTATTATTCAGAGATAAACTCCATCCATATGGAACAAGCCCACAGGGGCCATTGACTCGAAATTCAAGCTTCCAAAGAATGTGGCGCTCAAGAATATGCTGGGGTCCCTTTTGCAATTTTTTCACGTTATTGAACATTATGATCTAAACATTCCAGAACATGAACGTCAAGCTAGAATAGGTTTTCAGAAAAATAATACTCGGGCACTAGTTTCTTGAATATTATGCAGAATAAAGGTTGTATTAGTACTGAAAAGTTGGGGAATTTTTTTTTTATTTGTTTTTTTGTTTAATCGGAAGATATTTTAGGCTTGTTTTCTTATTTCATCACATACTCACAAGCGTAGGTATCCCTTTTAGCCACCCCTGCTGCAGGCGTGTATGTAGATTCAATGACTTTGGACTACTGTTTACTTTCGATACTCGTTTTATATGTTAAAGTTCCTGACTTTTCCGTAATGATTGATATTATAATATACATGTAAAAACCGCCGTTTTATTTGTCTTTTAGCAAAAACGTTTCCAGAAATGGTAGTTACATTTAACTGCTTTGTGGCTGACAGTTTGATAGAGGCTTATTATGAGAACTGGGAAGATTTAAAATATTGGATAAGACAGTGTCGATAAGAGAAGTTTTTCGTGAACTTAAAACTACAAACAAGCCGACTTGTAAATCGACTGAGATAAGAAATAAAGTTGTTTCTCTCGAACACACACACACACACACGCACACACAAAGAAATAAGATTTTAAATAGTCTAAGCATTATCTGAAGCTGAAAAAAGCTGAGTATCATACTTAATTATTTAATGATAGCTTATATGAGTTCCCCTTGAAACCAGCTTGATTTAAAAATAAGGGCTTATTAATATCCGTTACAACAAACATAAACACTTATTTCAATGAGAAAATATAATTATGATTTCAGGGATTACAATATAATATAGACGGATTAAATGAGTCATTACGTATCTCTTATGAGATTTATTAACCTCGTCTGTAGATATTTCTGTATCATCAGTGATACAAAAAGCCCTATGAAAAGTTAAGATTTATTACCGAATCGTTCTGTGAACAGTCATAATAATACATTGCACGTAACCTTTCATGTCCTAGAAATCTATAACAAAAAAGAGAAGACGAAAACTGGACATGGAATCTCAATGGCAATATAACCGACGCAATTCGCTAGTGCTCAGAACCGAATCCAGCAGTGGATTAAATAAAGCAAAAAAAAAAAAAAAAGCCTCGATGAAATATGTCTGAAATTCGTCGATCAGCCTTTAGGGGAACTCACCACTTAGCTCTCGACTCAAAGGGAATAACTGCCCAGGACGTCATTATTGAGGATGCTACACTGATATTTCCTTTATCCCTACCGAGGGATTTAAGACCCCCCTCAAGCCTTCAAGAGCATATTGCTCCCTTTAGGCCAAAGGATTGGGTATATGGAGAGCAGTCCTCTCCCTCGTTCATTAGGTTTATTAAAAAGAGACAAGAAAGAGCGAGTGGATCTCTTGCGCTTTTTCTACTTCATTGTAATCGTCTTATGCTTTGATTTAGGCTGTTAATGAGAATGCATCATGGAAACACACATAGGTCACAAACACGCACACACCAGTATATATATATATATATATATATATATATATATATATATATATATATATATATATATACATGCATACATATATATACATACATACATACATATATGTATATATACATACATATGTATATGTATGCATGTATATATATATATGTACATATATGCATAACAGAAATATGCGCACGTCACATACACAAACACCGATATACTGTATGTATGTATATGTATGTATATATATATATATATATATATATATATATATATATATATATATATATATAGATAGATAGATAGATAGATAGATAGATAGATAGATAGATAGATAGATAGATAAATGTATAATCCTTATAGCCCAGTGATTAGAACGCAGTAAGGAGAGCTGGTTTTGATTTCCAGCCAATGCAGACCGATTTAGGCCCTGCCATTAAAGTCAATTTTTTTTTTTTTTTTTTTTACCAAAGTACCGAATTAAGTGTTGTAAAGTCAGTCGAATATGGTGGGTCCCTGTGCCCACCAAATGTTTACATCCTTCTTCAGCAGCGTTATTCACTCTGCGATCTTGTTTCTGGCACCTCACTTCATAACTCCAGTCCATATGGTCCTCATTTTGGCCTCACGTATTTCCCGTAATTTGTTTCTCTTTTCCATCCTCTCAAAACCAGTTGTTTTGCGCTCTTTTATTCATTATCATGACGTTATTTGTTTAATGGTAAGGTCATTAGTGTGTGCCATTCACCTTAATTCCCCTCATAATACGTATTGATATATAAAATGCTTCTTAATTCAGTGTTATTTATATATGTATACATATATATATGTATATATGTATGTATATATATATATATATATATATATATATATATATATATATATATATATATATATATATACACATATATATATATATATATATATATATATATATATATATATATATTTATTTATTTATTTATTTATTTATTTATTAAATTTCATTCTTTCATAGTGATGATTACCACGAGTGCAGCGATTGGCAAAATATCTTTGAAATAAATCAAGTAAATAAATAGTTTATTATGCACTGAATGTAACCATTGCTAGAAGAAAATTATCAATGCAAATTGAGCAAATTATACTGTGTACTAAAAATGCAATGATTCACTACTGAATACCTTCGAGTTCCATCTCCCTCTAATTCACCGTAATGCTACGTCAGTGACACCCACTGATTTCTAACAAGTTGCTAGAATAAAGTGGACAGCGCTAAATTCTTGGGATTTTTGGGGTTCCTTGATTAATAAATGACGAGTCATTCCTGAGAATATATTTTATCCCAATTAAGAAAATTTTACAATTTAGGAACGTTTAAGATAAAAGAGAGAAAACTATAGCCCTTATAACAAAATGGTATTCCAAAAATCAACATTGCTTTTGAATAACAGAGAATATCGACATAGCAATTCCATGTCCATTATGAAAAAAAAACAATTGTGGTGAGTCAGTATCGAAGAGGTTAAAAAGCTTTAACCATGTATAACAGACTCTGACTCTAAATGTTTGCATTAATATGAACAAATAACACGATTGCTCAAGAAAAAGAAAGCTTAGACACTTAATCTAATTTTACATAACTCGAGAATAGTTCCTGTTGAACTTTCGCATTGAGATTCTTGAAACGTCCTAATTCACGTTGATTAAAAAAAAATAGATAAACGCGCGAACATCTGAGTGTTTTTTTATTATTAAAAGAAAAAATAAGATTTCATAATGTCACCCACTGTAAATAAAAAAAAAAAAGCACATTTTGGTCTCTGTTTAAAAAGCTAGAAAATAACTTATTGAATGTTAAAACTATTGTGTTACACTAGAATTAAATAACTGATTGTTCGAAATAGTTAAAATAAATCAGTAAGCTTAATGTATAGTACATGAGGGCAGTGTTTTCTCATAAATGAAAGAAGGGAAAAGGTGAATAATGAGTGATTTGGATGTTACTGAAATTCTAGTTTCAGGTGTATCAAGCTTTCAATATAAGTGAACTCTGAGCCACAGACGCACAGGGTAGAGCCCTAGGGAAGCGGGAATCCATAAAAAAAAAAAAAAAAAATCTGACTACACAGCCACATTTGGCCTATCTTCAGGGTTCAATATTTAGAAATCTGAAAAAAAAATTTAATGCTCATATTAAAACCACATTAAAATATATCCATTTAAGAGGAAAAGGTTAAAGAGGAAAGCGTACGTTTAAAATAGAAGGGAAGCATGAAAGGAGAAGAGTGGGCCTAAATAAACCCGAAAATACAACCAGAATTTTACTTTACAAAATAAATGTTCATAAAAGCTACAAATTATTCTTTAGATCAACTTAGGTTAAATATTGACAGCCATCGTTAATCTCCCATACAGAAAACTCTTGTAAGTTTTTCCCTGCCCTCTGCGGCTAAAGATTTTTAAAGTTTAGAAAAGAACTTAGATTATTTTGACTTCCGCTGGTGCGACGAAGGCAGTTGCGTTATTGGTTTAAAAAACATCAAGTATCTGTCATGTTTTTTTTTTTCATCTAATGGGGCAAATAGAAAGATTTAGATTCCACATTTTCTATTGTTCTAATTGAGAGAATAAAGGAAATTAAGGTAATACTGTTAGATAAAAAATGAATCCCATCTAAATGCAAATTCACTGGTAGAGAAAAGTGTTTTTTACATACTTAAGCAATATCTATTTCTGTTTACCCACTGAAGAGAATCGGAATTATTTTTATTTATGTTGATGATGGACAATCTTATACGTTTCACTTATTTTCACTAGCAGAGGAAATTAATGTAGAAATTTATATTAACGTTGTAGCGATTGTATACGTAATATTGTAGCTCACGAAACAGAGCTAATCTCCTTAAAGGATGATTATGCATATGACCTACTTAACGTAGTTTACCGGAAATATCTGCTGATTTGTAGTTTACCCAGCACGAACTGAGACACTATCCAGTGAATGAAGTTTGCTTATCAGTTACATTTTCTGATCAGACCTATACTTGACTGGAGCTTCAATTATTCCGTTAAGATTCGTTTAACTGAAAGACCAATCTAACCCAATGGCACAGGATTCTGAGTTTTGAATCTTCCCTTTCCAAGAGAGAAGGTCTTCAGGATGGCAGGGAATTTTGCCAGCCTTTGACAATACCTACCCCTTTGAAACACATCTCCCAGTGCCAATGCTTTACCGAATGCTAATAAAAAAAAAGTTGTTTTTTTATGTCCTGGGTGTTAAACTGTCCAAGATGCTTTCTATAAGGCTCTAGTGTATTTGCTTGCATAAAACTTTATTATTCGTGTCATAATTACAAATATAAACAAGTGTATGAATCCGCGGATAAGTATCTGGCTAGCAACCTCATTCCTAAAGAATATTCATGTAACTATACTAATCCAATTTGCTGGATATCTGTAATTGAAGATATATTTTGCCTTTATTTAAATATTGAAATCTTTATATTTAGATTGAAATTTCTAATGAGATATTCATAAGAGTTGCTTTAATTTGCTATTTCCAGCTTTCCAACATAATGTTTTAATACTTTCATTTCTCCAGGAACTATATTATTCTCATCGCCAGTCTAAAAGCAATCAGGATTCCTTTCTATAGACAATTATTTGGGTTAGCGGAAGTCTCCAACTTGCTAAAAGAGGAGTATGGACATCTCCTACATTCTAAAAGGGGTTTAGGGATATCTCCTACATGCTAAAAGACGAGTATGGAAATCTCCCACATGCTAAAAGATGAGTATGAAAATCTCCTACATACTAAAAGACGAGTATGGAAATCTCCTACATGCTAAAAGACGAGTATGGAAATCTCCTACATGCTAAAAGAGGAGTATGGAAATCTCCCACATGATAAAAGATGGTTATGCAAATCTCCCTCATGCTAAAAGACGAGTATGGAAATCTCTTACATGCTAAAAGACGAGTATGGAAATCTTCTACATGCTAAAAGACGAGTATGGAAATCTCCCACATGCTAAAAGAAGGGTATGGAAATCTCCTACATGCTAAAAGACGATTATGGAAATCTCTTACTTGCTGAAAGACGAGCATGGAAGTCTCCCACATGCTAAAAGACGAGTATGGAAATCTCCTACATGCTAAAAGAGGAATATGTAAACCTCCCACATGCTAAAAGACGGGCATGGAAATCTCCTACATGCTAAAAGACGAGTATGGAAATCTCCTACATGTTAAAAGACGAGTATGGAAATGTCCTACATGTTGTGGTGTAGAATAGATAGGGAAATTAGATAGAAAAAAAGAGAGAGAGAGAGAGAGAGAGAGAGAGAGAGAGAGAGAGAGAGAGAGAAAGAGAAAAAGTTAGAGAGAGAAGGAGAGAGAAATAAGAATAAAGAGAGAGGCAAAGAACACCGTGATAACGCCCAAATACTGTTGTGTCATGTTATCAATACGCGGGATGTTTACATGAACCATTGCAGTATATCGTGTTGAAGCCACAAAAACAGTCGTAAAAGTGAGAAATAATGGCCTTGCAATTGAAGCTAACCAAAACATGAGTCAGCACAGCCTAAATGCTTACAACAGCTGATTCTATAGCCCCGCCTTCTCAGGAAGGTGTTTTCATGGAAGTTCCAGGAATTTGGGGGTTGGCTCAAGTGATGTACTTCTTCAACCTCCAATCAGTTATGTGTGGGAGGGGTCTTTCACACACCCTCCTAAGATCACCTCCAATCAAGTCCTCTAAGGAGAGATTTGAATCACACCCACTACAGTCCTTCCAATCAGCTACTTGAAGGGGAGGCCTTGCTGATTAATCCTTCCAATAAGGCTAGAAGGAGGTGGAGATTGCAGATAGCAAGTTTTTCTTGGGGGTTCGACGAGTTAGAGACCTATGAGGAGAGGAGAGGAGAGAACTGTGTCCTTCAAGGGAGAGTACGTCTCCCCTTGCTTCAGTGTTCCCCATATAGACTGATTCAAGAGTGATTCATTTTCTGTCATTGTAACTTGTTAATTTTGTACTGATCTTTATAATACTAAGTACTAATTAAAGTGAAGAAATTACCGATCTCGTCTCTATACGCCTTTCTGAGAAATATCAATACTTAAAAAGAATAAATATACAAAGATAGCACATCATCCGTGAAACAATCTGAAGGACACCTCGAAAGAAACCAAGGTAAGAAGAGAAAGACTAAAATCTATACAAACATATAACAAAGAACATAAAAAGGGGAGAGATAACTCCTAACAAATGGTGGCAGCTTACTTGGATCCAGAAGGCGAGACGAAACAAACGAACATTAATGAAATTATCAGTGCAATTATTTAAGTTACAGTGAAACGAAATTCTACAAAACGAACTTAGATTTTTTACAACGACGATCAACTATATCAGAAGAAATAAAAATACTCCAGCGAACAAAACCTTATATGCAGGAATAGCAGCTTACAACAAGAACGTCGAGTGTGAATAAAAACAGTTTTAGTGCGTCCAAAAAAAAACACACATTTTGAACTGTTACCGTCAACAAATTGAGCAAGACGCCGACAGCGATAATAAGCCCAGTGTTTGCGACATTGCATCGAGTGATTGAAGAAAAACAGCACACAGACTTTCAACAAGATTCCGAAGGTGGAAAACGACAGCGGAAAAACAACGCAGACGTAGTGAGTTTTTTTACGCGGATCCGACAGCGAAACACTCACCGCGGAAGGCACAACATTTAGCGATATCACGATATCAGCAACACAACACAGTAAGGAATTTACTGTCCGCTCTCTCTCTTAATAAATAAGTGAAGATATATATATATTTTTTTGCATCTTGCTATAAGATTGAAAATTAAGAAAACTCTCTCTTGTGAATAAAATTCCTTTTGCATAAATACCAGCATTACTCTTTCTATGATAATTAATTATTTAGTAAATAATTTAGATAGGGAATTAGTTATTTTTTTACTCGGTTGGTGATGATTATTTGAGAAGTTATATATATAATTTTGTGTACTTATTATGATGAATTTTGATGATATGATGCCCAATTTCATATAAGAATTTATTTTATGTATTGAAAAAGGTTTTAATTGTGCACTTGAACTCAATAGAGAATTTAAATTTTTTTTTGTGTGACAATTTGACAAATTGTTTTTAATTTTGGTACAATATAACGAAATTTTTTTTATGATTTTTATGATTTTTTATGTGTGGACATGCAACGAGTGTTTGAAGAATTACTGAACACTGTTAGACATTCACATTATGATTTAAGACCGTCGACAATTAGACGAAGTCGAATTTCAAGACTAAATTCCCACTCTGCTGTAGTGCAAGAAAATACTAACAATAATAACACAAATAACCAGAACAAAAATAGTGTTAATCATTCTAATACTACTAACAATAATAATAATAGTAACAATACTAATAATACTAATAATAATCGCACCTTACAAATTTATAACATGAACCAGGCGGCCGTCATAACAACCGCCACACGCTTCTGTGGACAGGTGGATGATTCCAATCCTGACAAAAGCAGACTCGAATCCTATACTGTAAATCATTGGCTAGCAGATGCAGATAGTCGTATAATTTCAGGGGGAATAACAGATGAAAGAGCTAAAATAAATGAAGCCTTGTTGCTCGTCAGCTCTATACGCCTTTCTGAGAAATATCAATACTTAAAAAGAATAAATATACAAAGATAGCACATCATCCGCGAAGCGATCTGAAGGACACCTCGAAAGAAACCAAGGTAAGAAGAGAAAGACTAAAATCTATACAAACATGTAACAAAGAACATAAAAAGGGGAGAGATAACTCCTAACATACATATGAAAAGACGAATGTGGAAATGGCTGAGCAGGCTAGTTTAGCAAGATTCATTACCTAATTTTTTTCCTCATCTTTAATCTGCCTGTATACTGTAACTTGCATTCAGTTTATTCAATTTAATAAAAGAAATTATGTAATACTCCTTATGGCAAACTATAACCCACAATGGGGGACATACAATAATTTTAGTGGTTCGCTGAGTAAGTTGCAACGTTCAGAAAAATTCAGCATAAAACAATGGCAAAAAAAAACTCTACAACTGTAATTTTTTCAAGTTACCTTGATGAAGGTAATTTCTATCAAGTTCGTTATACGCTGGTGTGAAGACCAAACAAATGGTAGTTACTGCGTTAAAGAACGTGTAACATGTTGTGACGTATTCCTTGTCTTTAAAAGATGAGCAAGAGTCAGAAAATTACATAGAGTCTGCTCCTGGATATTTATGAGCAGGCGACGAATATGTAAAAAAATCCGCGCATGTAAAAAACAAAAAATAAAACAGACTACTCTTTTTGGGATGACTTTTAATCCCACTGACTGTATGATGGTATTTTCTTCTTCCTCGATGAAATAATCTTATGAACTTGAAAATACTGATGTTTCCTCTTCAAGAGTCAGGGCAAGGATGGTAGTTATTCTTTAGCCCCAGTTCTTGATGAGAATGTTCTCAGGTGATTTATTCAAGTTTCTTTTCATCTGTGTCAGTTTTACCGGGTGGAATCACACACACACACACACACACACATATATACATACATATATATATATATATATATATATATATATATATATATATATATATATATATATATATATATATATATATATATATATATATATATATATGAGTTGCATGACTTTTATGGTGTAAGAATTTTATTATTTCCGTTTTTCTCTTTCAGCACAAACAGTATTGTGCAATTATATATATGGTATGGAATGATGAAATTATTTTTTTTTTTTTTTAAGTTATCAGGTTACTATCCATTTCAGGGACCTCGGGTCATCGTTTTTATCAAATATCTTTCTAACTAATTATTTGATCGAAGTGGCACTTTGACTCAGTGTACAAGACACATCCCGCTAATTTTCTTGGTAATGTAGTACATTGTCAAATGGTGTTAGTTACGGCGTTTACTCTTGACTTTTAAAGGCAAAGTCGCATGAGTCAGCAGGATTATTCTACGCAACCGAACGTCCGCTATCCCCCATAGACAGGAAAGGGGGCCGGAGATGGGGATGCCAGGAAAGTGGGTTGAGGGAGGGATGAGGAGGGGAAGGGAGAGAGAGGGACGGTATGGGGATAAAGGACGTTCGAATGCATAGTCTGGCGACACTTGGCAACACCATGTAAGTCAAGCGTAAACGCCTTTACTAGAACGATTTGACATTGCACTGTATTACCTAAAATTAGAGGGAGGTGTCTTGTACACGTGTCAAAGTACCATTTCAATCAAATAATTAGTTTGAAAGATATTTGAGAAAAAAGGTGACTCGCGGTCTCTGAAATGGATATAGTAGGTCCTAAAAAGCTCATTCATCTATCCGACTGTTCAGCTCTTATATAGAAGGAAAAAGTTAACGATAATGAGGAATACGCAAATGACATGCAGCTATGAATGAAATGGTAGATAAGTTTCACCAAAGGTTATTCAATCGCATCATTTCCTCAGATTAATATTGTTCCTTTTTCAAACAGTTGGTAAATACTAAATTCTTGGTGTTTTCTCTCTTTCTTAGTTATTCAGGCATTTTTCGTCGTTGCTCCTTGTAGTTCTTAACCCATTCTTAAAAATTAGCAGATAATTTATTTTCCGAAGGCCTTTCACTCCTTTATCGAAAGGCTCTTTTCTTTCCAGACTTTTCCTCACGTTTTCAGATTTTTCCAGCGTTCTTTGAGTCTTTCCTGTTACTTTCTCTAATCCTCTCGACAACTTTGCACGTCACTGGTGTCAGCTGTTTGGCTCTGACTTGGCATATAATGTTTATCTATTATAAACTTAGATGAGATGAGGAAGTTCGGGAGGGGCCTCGTGGATAGACTGCCTTTGTGGAGATCATCGTAAGGATTGGTCTGTATCTGTACATATTTCCACCAGCGCTATGGACAATTAGTTAAAACTTTTATAAGCAGAAATATATGTATCTTTGCACGCATGAAAATATTCATAACCACGAATATGAATATTAATACATATGTAGAAAAGCATGAAAACAACAAATCCCTGAAGCATTCATGTACGTTTGAAATAATAGAAATATGGAAATTACGAGTTGAAGAGAAATATGAAAATCTTAACCGAAGTAAAACACTTTTAGCACTTGCATAGTTTTTGGGAATAAAAGTTAACAGTGTTGCTTATACTTGATTCTTAAAGATGGCACCAATTATAAGGAAGAACGTAAACAAAAGAACAGTTATGTATGCATCGTCAAAGATAATTTTTTACAAAGATCAGGTACATTTCCGTTTACGTATTGACCTATTTTCTCTTATAAATACCAGTGAACATAAACAAAATGCATACAACGTCAAAGGTGTTATATATAAGGCTTTGACACCTTTACGTTCCGTATTGTTGATTTCAAGTTCAACTGATCTTAAACAAATGCAATACATGAATCCGTGATACATTTGCGGCTAACATTCCTATCTTTAGAGATTTACTGAGAACCTGTGGGCTATACCCTTTAGCAGCTACCTCTTAGAATCGAAGCACAAACAGGCACATATGTCCATCACACATACACATACATACACACACACATTATATAGATATAGATATACATATATATATATATATATATATATATATATATATATATATATATATATATATATATATATATAATGTGTGTACAGGGTTGTATATATATATATATATATATATATATATATATATATATATATATATATATATATATATATATATATATATATATATATGTAAAATATATATATATATATATATATATATATATATATATATATATATATATATATATATATATATATATATATATATATATATATATATATATAATATATATATATATATATATGTGTGTGTGTGTGTGTGTATGTGTATATATATATATATATATATATATATATATATATATATATATATATATATATATATATATATATATATATATATATAAAACAAAGGCCTACTGGAATAAAACGCCAAGATGCAAAACTAGACTTTATTTGCAAATTTAACGAAAGTATTTCAGCACAAGCTACGGTCATGAAATGGAGTGTCTCCCACCCCATAAAAATGGAATTCACAACTAGAGAAATCGAATTAGTGATTCTAGACCAACCAACAAGAGTGATTAAGACTCTGGTCACCAGAACAAAATAAAAAGGTCATAATTATTCTAGACCAAAATAAATGTCATATAGTATGTCGAAAGAACACCACTTCCAAAATATTTGTCCTCACAGGACTCAACCAGAATTCCTGTTAAAAGAAACATAGCATATATTAAAACCTGAAATGGTGTATAAAAAAGAGACACTTAAAAGGAAAAAATACATAATGGAGAACAAAACGGAAAAATACATAATGAATGACAGGGGGGTTTCGCTGCAACGTAAAATGGGTATTCCACATAATATCTGAAAAGGACATAAGTGTTAATGAGTTATCTTACATTCTATGGCCGTGGAAACCGTTCCTCACAGTGGCTGCTCTTATTCACTAACACAGCTCAAAGGAGCGACTCACATCAGCCACAAATCGAAGTGAATGCCCATCGTATGGTTCCTTGATAATATACGGTGATGTGATAAAAAGTCATAATATGGCTGCGTGCGACAAACGCACTACATTGTCAGCATGGCAGAGGTGGGCTGATATCGACTCTAAATACAAATACCTGAGTTCGACAGGGATCTGTAGATGGGAGCCAATATCAACTTATACCTCTCTTGCTGGCCTTGTGGGTAAAGGCGTCCACTGTAGTCCTGAGTTCTTGTCCTTCGCTGGTTCGAGCCCACGGGACGACGAACTTATTATCAACAAAAAATTCCCCTTCGGTAACATATATGAAAATATATTAATTCCGAGGTAGAGCGAATTGGATATTAAAGGACGTTTGTAGCTTACAGATTTATATATGTATATATATATATATATATATATATATATATATATATATATATATATATATATATATATATATATATATATATATATCTGTGTGTGTACCTCTATATGTATATTAATTTTATTTATTTATCCATTTATTTATTTATATGTAGGTCCAATTCACAGATCGATAGTTAGTGCAATTTAATAGCCAATTAATCCTTCGGGCCAGCCCTAGGAGAGCTGTTAATCAGCTCAGTGGTCTGGTAAAACTAAGGTATACTTAACTTTAATAGCCAATTATATGCTTAGAAGAGGAAGGCTTCTTCCTTGAATGTTTCCAATAAAAACAAAAAATTCATGAGTAAGAAATAGATTTAAGATGATTGCATATAAATAGGCCCAATTAGGTTTCAAGGACGATTCTGAAGTTTATATATAAATTTGATACGGATGGGAGCCTCACAGGTAGCTGCAATCCTCTATGTTATGAAAAAATACATAATAACATATATTTCTTACCTTTGCTTTTATCTGAAAAGAGATAAGTGGCTTTCCGTTAGTCTCGTCAAAAAGATGAGCATCCACTGACATTTTCTTGGCTGAAAATGAGAGTCTTTAAATATTTTTGTCTCTGTTCTTTTCTCCAGAACTTTTACAACAGAGAGACTGAAGGATTTGTATGATAAATGGTCCCAGAGCATCATTACGAGGATCAAGATATTTCTCCTGGGGATTATGAATGTCTTACTTCGTGAATTTTAGTTCTTAATCTATGGAAGACTGGATTATGAGCATTTTTCATAAATACACATTATACACTTACACACACACACATACACACACACAGATTGATAGAAACACAGATACATATACTTCTCAAAATCATACGTTTTGTGAATAGGCTTTGTGAACATATCTTTTTTTAAATTGGTAATTTCTTATGTTTTGTTGGGCTATGTTTTCTATCTCTATAAACACTTCTAAATTTCATATTGCACAATAACCTGGGGAAGAGATCTCGAACACCAAGACACTTAATTCCATTCCATTTACTACTTTACACATCCTTAAGTATATTTGGACAAGTATCTGATATAGTTCTTGAAAGAATATTGGCTTTTTAAACATAAGTGTTTGCCTGACTGACCAGGTAGCAATGTGAAAGATGTCTTTAGCAATATACTTAACCTTTCTTCATCGTTGATATTGTTTTGTTTACTTCTTTCTGCAACAGATACTTCGCTCTCTCTCTCTCTCTCTCTCTCTCTCTCTCTCTCTCTCTCTCTCTCTCTCTCTCTCTCTCTCTCTCTCTCTCTGATGTTCACTCGATATACTGTAATGCAGCATCACCGTCTTATACTTGTGATATCCAGTCTGCCGACATACGAGAAAATTTAATTTCAATAACACCTTTAGCCTTGGAGTCATCTAGCACTTCTCATAACAAACCGCTCCTTGGTGTTCTACCAATCCTTAAATAACAGCCCAGGCCAGTAGCAAACCCTGATAACATTGTTCGATAATTGACATCTGGAGATAACTTCCTTGCCAGCCTCTTTGCTGCCTAGCAACCACAGCTCCCTTAACCAACAAAACAGAGGCCAAAGCAACAAGGACGGGTCCTGTAGTCTATTCTAACTTCAGAGAAATTGAACTCCGACGTAACCTAACAACAAAAGCAAATTCCTTGGACAAGAACGGCTGATAATTCTCTTTTTATTAGCATTTGCGAGGTGGATTAAACGCGCATTAAAAGATGAATTCTTATTGATTTTTTAAAAATAAATATCTTGTATTTCTTCCCTTGAATTTGAAGCGAACTGAATATGATTAATTACAACAAGTACAGAATGGAACTGGATGTTCCAGAAAATCATTCTAAGGATTTTTAGAAATATGACTAAATTGCTAAAAGATTTTGTTGCAAATTTGCTAGAATATGTACGACTTGAATCAGACAAGTAATGGACAACGTTGCAAACTCTCGGACACTAGCAAACTAGTCTACTGAGTATTATTACAGTTACACCCAAAACTGTATCTTTTTATATGTTATCCATTTTAATATGCGCTGAATCTTAATAATTAATGAATAACGCTTGGAACTTTTTAACAGCATGCATAGTTTAAGCTTGTTGAGAACGTTAAGAACTATTTGTTTTTACAACCTAGATTTTTAGCGAAAAGCTGTTTATTCTGGCGAATCCAACGAAAATCTGGTCAGTGTGATTCTCTCTCTCTCTCTCTCTCTCTCTCTCTCTCTCTCTCTCTCTCTCTCTCTCTCTCTCTCTCTCTCTAATAGCTTAAAGACACGGTCTTCAATGTTATTCCCTTTTTGTATTCCACCTAAGAATAACATGTTCATGGTTCAGATCCTTTTTTTTTATTGTTCTGTCAAGCTAAATGAGATGCTTCACTTGCATAAACTGAAAAATTAAACCTATATAACTTCTTGGCTATTGAAATCTCTCTCGACAGGGCTACTCGCACGCACATGCCGAACCATATTAGGTCCTCGTGTTGTTTGAATGCTAATTTGAGTCATATATTGTCTGATACGTTACTTTTTGGGAGGAAGAGGAGTTCTAATTCGACGAAATGGAAATTTTCTTCACGGTGCCTATTTTTTTTTAATATGTCCATATTTTATTCAAGATGGCACTTTTTTGTCAAAATGGTGATACATTCTTTCATGATTTTTTTTTTTTTGTAGTAAAGAAATCATGATAATGTTAAAAATCGCCATATAATAAAAACTGATATCTACTGTATTGTATTAATTTTGTTGCGGTTACTTTTGAATTTACTCGCAACTCATAAACGTGAAAGGAGACGTTCAATGGTGAAGCATACAGAAAATTTTGTATTATTGCACCAATGTTTATAAATATGCTGACCCCTTTTTGCACTGGCAATCTATTGCATATATCTTTGCACATTGCTGAATTTTAAACATCAACATCGACCCAATTAGACTGACCAATAGTGAATATTCTCGTTGAGCCTGCATATACGAAATCCTAGAAAGTTTCTCGTACTGAGGAAGGCGCGCGTCTGTTGTTTGACCAAGGTTTTCTGAAACCCGTGAGATGCAAACCTTTCCTTGAAACATCAAGGGAAACGAATTGGCCATCAAAGGAGATCTGCCCATTATAGAAGATATGTTTATTGGGGAGCGGTTCAAAGGAATGACATGCCATAGGAGTGACATAACAAAGGAGTGAAACCTCAGATATAAATTTCAAAGGAGTGACAACCATCTAACCAGTATCAAAAATATGTTAATAGTTCAGTGATTCTATTTTTTTTTTTAATAAAAACTTAATTTAATAATTTTTATAATTTTTTGGTTACTTTGTCACTTTATCGTTATGTCTACCCAATAAAATGTCATTCCTTTAATATGGTATTTTTGTTACTCCTTTGTTATGTCACTCCTATGATATGTGACTCCTTCGATACAGACGCGTTTTATTGTATGTGCATCTTCCTAGGACTAAGTTCATTCAATAAAACGACAGTTCTGTTAAGAGGAAAAGAGAGGGAAAAAAAATCAGTTGTGTCGATTCTTATTCCGCTCTTTTATCTCTGAAATGGAACGTTTATAACCTGTGGATGAGATGTTTTTAGAAGTCAAGTTAAGTATACGTTCATTTCTCGCTATAATGTGGTTCGGACTCCACAATAGCTGTAGGTCCCGTTGCTAAGTAACCAATTGGTTCTTAGCCACGCAAAATAAGTCTAATCCTTCGGGCCAGCCCTAGGAGAGCTGTTAATCAGCTCAGTGGTCTGGTAAAACTAGGGTATACTTAAATAATCCTTCGGGACAGCCCTAGGAGAGCTGTTAATCAGCTCAGTGGTCTGGTAAAACTAGGGTATACTTAACTTTACTTAGTTTAACCAGACCACTGAGCTGATTAACAGCTCTCCTAGGGCTGGCCCGAAGGATTAGACTTATTTCACGTGGCTAAGAACCAGTTGATTACCTACCAACGGGACCTACAGCTTATTGTGGAATACGAACCACTATAGCAAGAAATGAATGTCTATCACCAGAAATAAATTCCTCTAATTCTTAATTAGCCGGCCGGAGACTCGAACTCAGGCCTAGCGAGTGCTAGCCGACAACTCTACCGACTCTCCCAACGAAGAACTTGTTTTTAGAAGAAAACGCCAAGTCGATCTTAGAAGTTGTTTGAAAATGAGATAGTCTTTCTTGTCTTATGAAGATCCATTGACTTTAGTTAAAAGAAAAAAAAGTTTATTCTATATAGAAATCCTTTTACTAATATCAAAATAAAAACATAAATTAAGATTACCTGATTCCTATGCTATACAAGTTAAAAAGTAAGCAGATTTGTCATTTCGAGGAAATGACAAATATGATTTTTATATTCAGTCTTATATAATACATACTGAGTAATCTTGTGTTGAAAATGATTTTAGAAATCCATTAAAAAAAACTGACAGTTCAAAATAGCAATATTATTTTCAGGAAGACTGTCAGTCCACAATTGGAATATTTCTTCTTAGACTGACTAAAATATCAGCTAACAGAAGAATTTACTAGAATTATTAAGTGCGATAGAGATTTCGTAATATTAACGCCAGGTTTAGACAATTTTGGATTAGAATTAGAACGAATTATTTATTGATTTGTCAGATTTAGAAAGTGAACATTTAATTGTCTTCTTTTCTTACATTTAATAAAGTGATGTTTAATTGAATGATGAACACTTTAGGTTCTACGCATATTTAATGATATTTAGAATTTGTTGAAATAAGTTATGATGGAAATATTTAGAAACACTATTGCCAGTGACGTCATTGGTGTTTTGAATATAAGGAACTTTGTCAGTAATTTTTCTATTAGAAAAAAAAAAAGTGGCTAGTTCAATGTATTCGATACCATATAGTACACTAAAATATAGCTGAATTTAGTGGCATTCTTCATAAATGCAACATCTACAACAATTGTTTCAAAGGTTCATTTGAAAATATATCCGTAATAAATTCCGTCATTGGATGATCGAAACTTAGTAAGAGAAGGAGGAATAAAAATAAAAATACCAATAAAAGCAAGACAAAAGAGGTTTACTTCACAAGGCAAAGCAAACGTAAGGCCAGAGACCATAGCAACAATAGATCGTTCGTTGGTTTAGTCTAAGTTAAATATTGACGTTGCTGTTAATCTCATACACGGAAGACTTCTTGCTTTTGTCTTATCCTTTGGGTTCTTTTCAGCCTCTCGTGGTGGCAAGGGAATAAAGTATATTCTCACTTTATTTTATTTAAAAGATAGTTTCTTCCCATTTCTTTCATTTGTAGATTTATTAAGGTGACGATAATGTAAATTGCTCGCTATGGATTTTATCACCGACCAAAAGAATCGAGTAGTTTTTTTTTGCTTCCGTTCATTTATTTGTTTATAAAAGGTATGCTACTGCATCCAAAAAAAACGTTTTAGCAGAGGAAAACCAAATTCTGATACCTAAAAATATGATGATTATGATAAGTAATTACAAGAAAAATATTACAATGAAGCGAAGAACATACAGTATACATTATAATGAATGTGAAAATAAATTTTTAAGTAGACTAAATAAGAAAGATCTCCAGTAAGTTTGCTCGCTCTCAATGATTTTTTTACTCGCAAAAGTAAATTTAACTTCTTTAAAAAGTAAGCCTTCTACCTACAGTAGGTAACAACGCTGGAAAACTATTTCAAATATTTGAATTTCACTGTGAAATTGTCAGTTCCAGACTGGAGCATTGTTCGCATACCAGGGGTGCATCTTCTTTCGTCCTCTGTTTAGTTTTCTGTAAACGAAAACTATTGAGAAGGCTATTTGTCTGTCCGTCTGCAGTTTCTCTGTCCGCCCTCAGATCTTAAAAACTACTGTGGCTAGAGGGCTGGAAATTGCTATGTTGGTCATCCATCCTCCAATCATCAAACATATCAAATTGCAGCCCTCTATCCTCAGTAGTTTTTATTTTACTTAAGGTTAAAGTTAGCCAAGATCGTGCGTCTGGCACCGCTATAGATGCCAACAATACAGGCCAACACCGGATCGTGGCTGAAAGTTTCATGGGCCGCGGCTGAGAGTTTCATGGGTCGTGGCTGAGAGTTTCATACAGCACTATACGCAATAAAGAAAACTCGATTGCGTCGAAGAAACTTCCGAGCATTTTTTACTCGTTTGATGATGTTCTCTATACTGAAAGTTCCGTTTCTCACGAAATGAAACCAATTTGGAGTCATTTTTCTGGGGAGCCTTGATCGGTCAAATGCAGTCACCTTCATTTGCTATGATGAAATATGCGAGTTGGTAAAAAACTCACTCGTGAACTCATATTCTCTAAAGGGCTTATAATTCCTCCTGATATCAGGGTGATCCCGTCTTACAGCTCGTAAGAATCCTTTGTGTTCCGTAGTTTCTCTTCTGACTCACCGAAACTCACTAAACCTTCCAATTGTGGTCTAAAAGTGTTTGGAATCCTACCTTCAAATCATTCAAACTATTGACTATTTATCATTTTCACTTATTGGGATAGAGTGCTTACAGGCTGCTGAAAAGAGCATGAACCCTCCTCTAACAATTGCACGCAGGTTCTTTGTTTCATATGAGTTTGTTTTTCTTTATGTATGGAAACTGATCTATCCCCCATTGAGCTGTTATTAAAATTTTAAAAAATGGAAAATTTATTATGAAAACTACGATTACTTTTTTTCTAATTCAAAGGGGTCATAGCCGCCTAACAAGTAAATAAGATAAAATATTCTCTGGAACAGAACTCAACAACTCGCACTGAAATTGAGCATAGTAGTATATACGATATTATTACATCCACTTTGTTAACGCTGCAAATCCTTTCAGGAAATTTCGATCAAAGATGGTATATGAATATTCATTCCAGAAAGAGCTCAGGTCATGAACACATAAGAATTATGCATTGCCAATACCCTGACTTAACACTAAGAACATTAGAATATAACAAAGAAATTAAGAAATTCTTGGTTACAGCCTCTTGAAAAATTTGACCTTGGGCTAAGAATTGCGATACACAGTTTGTAAAGTAATAATTCTTAGATAAACCTAGCAAAGGGAGTAACACTTTTCCAGTGCACTGGTATTTCCATTTTATATCAAGCAAGCAGGACAGGAATAATTAATTACACGGATACGGGAACATTACAATAAAATAGACATTACAATTTCAATATAAAATCCAACAGTGAAAGATTTAAATCATATTACTGTC